>NC_142376.1:20849747-21117247 GCF_059441005.1 Hippichthys cyanospilos
AGCTTGTCCTCGGGCCCGTGGGCTGCTTCTTCTACTGCTGCAGCCTGACAAGAGCACCCACTGCTGCCGCGAGGGACTGGTGTAAGCACATCTATCTGCACACTTCATATGAATATATATATGTGTGTGTGCGCGCGACCACTTTGAGGAGCGCTGTGTGTCAGGTTGGCTTAGAATTGAGGGTGGCATCAGAATATGCTTGGCACTAATATGGCACCAGTATCTCTGTCCTGTCTCTGCTTTCTGTCACTTAGTCGCCATCTTCTCCCCGCCCTTGACAGCGTCTCTTTGGATTACGTGATTGTAGTCGGAGCAGCCCTCATTCCGCCCCCAAGCGACACTACCTTCTCGGGCCGCGCCCTCCTCCTCCTCCTCCTCCTGCGGTGCACTTGATGTCAATGTTTAAATGCCTGGTGAAAGATCCATCTGTTCTCCTATCAGAGAATCATTGACAGCACTAATGCAATTTGTCTTTGCCTCAATTTGTGAGAGGCGATACCCAGCCGTGGCCCACCTGCCTCATCAAGTGGCCGGCGTTTGACTCGAGATGCGATAGCCCTCGATGAGGCAGGCCATCTTAGTCGTCTGATGGTACAGGCTGTTCAGAAACTTACAGAAGGAACACATATGTTCTGATAACTACTTTTTTGGCTACCTTTGCCAAATCCAATACCCAGCTGTGCAGCATTGGCCGATGCCAATACAAAAAACAAAATGTTGTTTTGTTTTGTTTGTTTTCTTTTAAACTGCCTACTCGCTTGGATGAAAAAATACCCGGCTTGATCTGGAACTACTTAAAATGTGTATGCCTATGTTAAACTTTTTTAAAAAGATGAGTAATACTAATCATGCCGCGAGGGACTCTGTGTGCACATCTATCTGCTCTCTTCATATTAATATACATATGTGTGCGCGCGACCACTTTGAGGAGCGCTGCGTGTCAGGTTGCTTTAGAATTGAGGGCAAGGCAAAAGGCCAAAATGCTGTAGTCATGGCCAAAAGTTTTGAGACTGACACAACTATTAATTTTCACAGTCTGCCATTTCAGTTTTTACAATGGCAATTTGCATATACTCCAGAATGTTTTGAGTGATCAGCTGCAATTAATCGCAAAGTCCCTCTTTATCACCAAAAGCACATTTCTACTGCATGTCGGCCCTGCCATTGAAGGACTAGCTAATGCCGTTTCAATGACACGCAGGTGTCAAACACATTAACACAGGTGTGGGTGTTGATGAGGACAAGGCTGGAGATCAATCATCTTTCACGATGGAGTGACTGGAAACTTTAAAAGGAATGTGGTGAATGACACCATTGTTCCTCATTTGTCAGTCTTGGTTACCTGCAAGGAAACACGTGAGGCCATCATTGCGTTATGATGCATATGATTTTCACAACCACAAAATTTGAAAATTTGACTACACTTGAAACTCTTGTTGCATGGAACACTTAGCTTTATTGCCCCTGTGAACAGATAAACGCAGGAATTAAAGCTACAGAAATGAATTGAAAACTCTTATGCTTAAAATGACTGCGATCAGCCAGCCATCCATTACCTATCGTTCATCTGGACTCAGGTCGCGGGGGCAGCTGCTTTAGCAGGGAAGCCCAGTCTTCTCTCTCCCTAGCCACTTCGTCCAGCTCCTCTTGGGAGGTCTACAGGCAATTCCAAGCCAACCAGGAGACCTGGGGCCCTTATTTGGTGGACTGGTGCATGTGCACTCGGTCCAGATACTGGTGTATGTTCACTTTTGCACCCCCTGCATATCTGACATTTTGGTACCAAAGTGTGGACTGCTCAATGCTTATAAAGCGGGCCATCCTAAATTTCGTGACGGCACAGGTCCAGCCTGTCTTAGTTGGGATTTTGTCACGCCCCCGATAATGCAGAACACGTATTCTTGTGCAATCTTACTCCACACCTCCTGCAAAATTAGACACATTTTTAGACAATTCTAAAAGCAGGGCTATTTCAAGGTACAGGTGGAGGTGTAACACAATTTCGGTGGATTTGATAGACGCGCACAGACAGACAGGAATAAGCTTTTGGGACATGTGTGGTCCATTTATTTCATGAATGAAATATACAACAGAAGAATAATATGTATCGTTTACATTTTATTTTTATTTTATGAATTTTCCAACTGTCAAAAGAACGAGTTGTGTCCATTATGTACATATTGTTTACATCTTATTTTTATTTTAATAAATGTAAGTTAGGAACTGTCATTACTGATAGGAAAAAATATACAGTAGGACATTTATTAACAAAATATTTTGTTATATCCTCTTTATTTTATTAATATATACAGTACATCTATCATTTTAATTTATATATAGCTATATCTACTGATTTGGCAATTTAGTGGCACATGTTACATTTTTTGTCTCCGGCAGCAACGCGTGTTTACCCTGCCCATGTCATTGAACCACTTCTTACACTGAGCAGCAGGTCTGAATGTGCTGTTCAGGACTCAACAACTGGGACTTCTGTCCAGGCCAATTTGTCATCATCTGCCCACAGAGGTCTACTTACAATTCCGTATTTTACTTTGCACCTCCCACATTCACATTTCATAGCTCATATTTGATTTACATTTCACTGCAAATAAACAAGCATTAAAGTGGAAATTTGTCATGGTACTCTACCATAGTGCAGACTAACTAACGTTGGCAGAATGATGACATTGAGGAGTGAACACCATGTTGCAGACTAACTAATGTCGGCAGAATGATGACATTGAGGAGTGATCAAAACATAAGGCAGTTCAAAAAGTTATACTAAATCTCAAATAACTACAGTTGTTATTGTGTCCACTGGTGCGAGGAATATGCTCACATGTAAATAAACATTGAACACACTTGCACCACCACTTGCTTAAATGCATGAATAAAAGCATTAAATCAAAAGTAGGTCATTGTTAAAAGTACTGATGATGAATTTGTATCATTCGCTGATGTTCTGTTGACAACTAAATGTCATTCTAAATGTACGGCTTAATACGATCTTGATCAACAGGTTAATTTGTTGTAGACAGCCAGAGACGCGCCAGATAGTAAATACCATAAGATTCCAAAACTGTCTACTAATTGCATATTGTCATTAATTTCTGTTACAATTTGAACTTTGCTGATGCTGCTGGTAAACGAAAACAGACTAGAGACTTTAAAGAGATTTCTTTTGGAAAAAAAAAAAAAGAAAATCTCATTTGACAATTTTGTCCAAACTATTTTTATCATAACTCAAAACGAATATCTCTGACATATTCCTAATTTTGTGAAAACACATCAATTGTATCATAAGTCATCCAAAATAAAACAATTTTGATTCATGGCAGTTTGATTAGGTCCAGGACGGTTAAAGTTTAAGTAAAAATAAAATCAATTTGGTTAGATTCTTTGTATTCCAACAAGCTATCACACCATCCCTGACAGATGACCTCAAGTTTGGTCAATCGCTACTTGCGTTCAAGTTGTCAAATGTAAACCATGAAGTGTGCACCTCTTTGGACGAGTCTTAAGTCTTAATGGTGTCTTAATGGTACCACGGTCAAGGTAATTTATTTAAACTGTCTTAAAAGATTTTGTATATTTATCAATTGAACCAATATAAGACGGAAAAGGAACAGTTCCCAGAGGCAGCAGTTCAACAGCGCAGCAGTGGTTAATGAACTAATGTTATGGCTATTACAAACAATGAGCTAAGACTTGAAAGCACTAGCGTACGCTAATAGTGTAACAATTGAGGTTGCTAAGCCTCGGGTTAGTACCAAATCTAAAATACTATGATTTTTATTCATTGCTGCCTCTAGTATCTGTGTAAAAATGTATCAATTATTGGCTCAAATGCTGCAGTAAGTGCTTTCGACAGAGAGTTTATATGGATATTAAAGTCACCCATAATTAATGTTATATGTGTGAGTTACCAGCCTGAAGTTCAGGGAATTCATCTTAAGAACCCTGAGTAAGGACCAAAGGGTTGGTAAATAACTACAAGATAAAATGGCAGTGAGGAGGCGGATCACATAATGAGAACTTTCAATTTTGTAAAAGTGTGATTGAAGCTTGGGCTCAGTGTGGGAGCAGATTCTGAAATAAGGGCGACAACCTCACCCTTCTTACAAGGACATGAACTCACCAAGTTTGAAGGAAAGGCCTCACTTGGCAGTAAAAATGGGTTCGGTCTCAACCTGGTCTCGCAGAGCTATCATGTTAATCAGGTCATTTACGAGCAAACTTTCAAGGACAGTTATTTAAAATTCATGAGGCAGAGTTTCAATTTCAGGCTGATCTTAGCCTTTTCGTGTCTCTGAATCTGTTGTCACAATACTAAGAAGATTGTGAAGTTCCACATTACATTTTAAGTGATTGTAGTCTTGGCGGGAGTGTAGAAATGTAGGAATTAAGCAGTTAATTGAGGAAGTGTGGTTTAATTCCTGATTTAGGACTACCTCAGTAGAAATCATGTCACTAAGATTGTGATGTTCCACATTATATTTTAAGTGATTGCAGCCTTGGCGGGTGGTTAAAATGTAGGAATCTAGCAGTCAGTTGAGGAAGTGTGGTTTAATTCCTCGCTTAGGACTACCTCAGTAGAAATCATTTCACTGGGGAAATCAGCATTTGGCAATGGAAGAGTGTGTGGATAACAATGGTGTAAACTACAAAAAAGGTATGTGTATTGTGATAATCCAGCAAAGTACTCGTTAGCTCTAACCTTACAGTTTCCTACATCCATTCTAACAGGCTCGCTAATCACCTGTGAACAGATCGACTACAAATCTTGGAGCAAATTCACAAGGTTACAGATTCCCCTTCATTCAAATACCGTATTTACATATGTAAACAATATTTTCAGGAGCTCGCATTCATTCTGGTCATTTCAGACTCATGGCATTGAATCGATTTTGACCCAACTAGTTTGCTTGTCATCTAAGTAGGGCTGCATTTATCAATTATATGGGGATTTGGATATGCTATTGAAAGTTCTATTGAATAAACTAGGTTTTCAGGTAAAAATTTAAAACTTTGCTTAGTGAAAAACAATTATATTGTAAATACAAGAAAACCCAAATTACATGGTTTGAAGTAAGCCACGTTTTCACTTAATTATGAATGACTACATCAATTTATGGTTAATGGTATATGGACATTGCACATATATAGCGCTATTCTACCATTTACACGTTTTTGCCATCAACTTGTTTTTACAACAGCACATTCGTTTGTTGTTACAGACAGGTTAAACATGTAATACAAATGAAATCAAGAAAGGTGACTTAGTTTAAAAAAATTTTGGACAGAGCAACTTAAAATATTGTTACTAAACTGTACAGTACGGTACTTGCATCTTTAATAGTCCACTCTCAACTGACTTCCGACTTGACTTCCATGAATCTTACAATATGGCAACTGTATTGACATTGGGCTAACGTACTCTTCTATTGCTTGAAGTATTCCAAAGGAAGTCATTTAAAAGAAGTAATTATTCATGGGTACACAAGACTGGAGTTCAGGCTTTTCGCAGGGACCAAGTGAAATAAAACATGTGCAGCTTGTTAAGTAGCAAGTCCACCATTGGTTGTTATGATGTAATGTGTTTTATATGTCTGTTTAATGCATTAAAAAATGCACTCTTGACATGCCACACACCTGCCTTGATCGTACAAAAGTGCTGTGTGTTTGGGAGACTGTGTTTTTGTGGGCTTCATCTTCAAGGTCAAACTACTGAAGATAAAAGTAATATGACCTAACATTAATGTTACGGACAATCTCATACAATCTCCTCTAAACATCACTATACACACATAAATATGTAATCACTCCATTATCTGTAGCTGTTTGTCCTTATGAGGGTCGTTGGCTAGGTGGTGCCTGTCCCAGCAGTCTTTGGGCAGTAGGTGCTCCTGGACTGGTTGTCAGCCAATTGCAGGGCACACACCCAATCAATTAAGGACAATATAGAGTGTTCCAATGCCATGCATGTTTTTGTAATGTGGGAGGAAGCCAGAGTGCCCGGAGAGTACCTGTGCAGGCTCGGGGAGAAAATGCAAACTCCACACAGGAAGGCCGGAGCAAACAGGTTCCGAACTTGGCACTCTGAACTGCACATATATGCACATAACAAGTACGCATGTGCGACAGAAATCACTGATGCCTACCCTACCTAACTTTGACTAATGACAACAACCGAGCCTGTGCTGAACATATCTTTTTCCCTAAAAGTGGCTCCAAGATTTGCCGTGGCTTGAAGTAAAATTAAAATAAGGTGCAAGATTTACCGTGTCCTCAGCTAGCGGACAATACTGCTTTTTTTTTTTTTTTTTTGCAGTTCTGCGAAAAACAACCTCTTTAAGGACTTGACATTTTCATTTCCTAGCAGCGAAAAGTGTCAAAATGTAATCAAAGTGAATGAGAATAAGAAATGAGTAGACAATGTGCGCCTTTGCTAAGGTGTTTATATAGCTACATAGCGCGTAGTTGTGAAACTGACTCTGAAGGACCTGGAGTTCTTCATCTAAAACGTCATTTCAAATTTAAAAAAAATATTCATATAAATGCTCAAAACAGTGACTAGAAGAATTTCTACATACATGCTTGTTTATTTGGGATGCCATGTAGAAGAATTTCTACATACATGCCTGTTTATTTGGAATGCCATGTAAATCAAATACTATGAGGAATGAAATATTAAACCTGAAGTTGAAAAGTTGATAGTGATTGTCATTGCAACACATACATACAGTACACACACTGGTCACTACAGTAAAACAGGCAAACATTGGCAAGATGATAGCTCAGGAATGAATAATAAACTCAATGGGAAAATAATGGATTAATTTGAAAGCAATAATAATTGCATTGCAATGCCTGTCTGAATTATGATTATGAAATATGATTGGCTGGCAACCTGTTTAGGGTGTCCCTGCCTACTGCCCAAAGGCTCCTGAGATATGCAGCAGCGCGCCAGCAACCAGAGTGAGGATAAGCATCTATGGAAAAAAGATGGATGGATAAACATATATGTGCTGAGTTTACTCAATTTTATTTCATCAATCAAATTTTTAAGTAGACTCCGAGTATACTGTACATCTACTTAAAAATGTATCTGTTTTCAAAATAGTGCAGTTTTTTTTTTTTTTTTGTGGTTTATCTTGTGGTTCAAAAACAAGACAGAGAGGAGTAATGTGTGCTTACTGAGTTTTTGTTGTTGAGATTATTACAGATATATTATGATTTTTTTAAATTTTACTGATTTATTTTTGTAATTTCGTACATTACTGCATTATAGCTAAAAGCAAAGGGTGTACTATGTTCTAACTACCTGTGTCATTTTGTAGGCGTATTTGCCAAGTGCCGCTACGTCTACTATGGCAAGCATTCTGAAGGCAACAGATTCATCCAGAACGACCAGCTTTGATGGTGTTACCACGTCCAGGAGTACAGAGGGACATTGAAGATCCGGCAAAAAATGCATGGAAAGAGAAAAATGTGTATTTATTTACATTCCGCTGATGATTATGCACTTAAACAATTGCTTTTCCTTAGTAACAACAATATGTTTTAAGACAGTATTGTTGACTTCTGTAACTGCCTTCACATACACACAGTGACAAACAGGTCCAACCTATTGGGTGTCTTAGCCTGACAGCCATGATGGATCACCCATCCACTGCTGCCACTAATCAAGGGTGAAAGGGGTGACGGTCACACACCTGAGACCTGACATGGACACATCCGACCCATAAACACACACACGCACACACACACAATATAAAGCACTAAAATGTTGCAAAATGTTGGCAGTTCGATTTTAAAAAGAAATGTTAAAAAAATGTTTGATTGGCATTTGTTACTTTTTATTTTTAATTGCTCAAGATGTTCTTTATTGAGTACATTAATACATTCCAATGAACGGAAAAAAAGATTTGTCTGTTTAAATTGTAATAATTAAAACATTCATTCATTTTCTAGGGCCGCTTGGGTCGTTGGCTTGCTGGTGCCTATCCCAGCCTCGTTTGGGCGGTAGGCGTGGGACCCCCTGGACTGGTTGCCACCCAGTCGCAGGGCACACAGCAAAACAGTGTAATTTAAAAAAAAAAAAATGTCTATGTTGTAATAACATCTTTCATTGTAATACAGTCTTGCTTCATTTTGTCAAATTCCCCAATTCTCTTGGAACAAAAGGTTCTGTCATTGTGTCAAAGCGATTTAAAAAATATGTGCCTCTCTTCCATCATTTGTCCCCAGAAAGGGATTGTTTACATGCACCTGAGATTATCTTCAAATGAACTATAAATCATTACACCAGACACTTGCCTCGAAGGTAATAATTTATTCCAAATCTCATACATATAAAATGTTCATATTATACTTGTGGCGTTGATTATCACGCATGCTGACAATGTTAGCATACGTCACAAATTACTAACATGACCACGGCTGATCGGTCAATTTCAATTCAATGCCCAGGATTTGATCATGTAGCAGTCTCAAGCCTGAAAAATGGTCGATGATTTGTCACATGCTTAATTAACTCTTGTGAAGTATTCTGCACAAGAATGTATTCTGACATGTATGTTTTTGGTGTTGGATTTTATCAAATAAATGTCCCCCTAAAATGTGACTTATGTATGTTTTGTCCTTCTTAATTAGGCATTTTTTGGCTAGTGCGATTTATACTCGGGAGCAATTTATAATCCGAAAAATACGATAAAAATATATTGTCCAAATACTTCTGTACCTAACTGTGGGAACAGAGTCTCAGCTTTCTTAGCATACAACCGTACAAAGGCTAGCAAAGAAACCTGCAGGGCTTCTAATTCAGAATGTCACTGATCTGTTCTGATGAAGTAGCGTGCCATTTTTGTTCGAGCAGGAGGTTCCCAGCAGCCAGTGGCAGTAATGCTTTGTTCAGGGTCAAGTAGACCACAGCCTGCAGGTAAATGTGCATCTCTTATACCTTAATTAAGCTACCAGCCCAAATACGGCCTACGTTACCAGCTTAGAGACGAGCAAATGTCAAGGCGCCGCAGCATCGTTCCCAAGATGCGTTTTTGCGCTCGAGTGTGGCAGCTCACGAATGAACGCGCCGTTGACGAAGATGGGAGGTGACACCCACCAAACTCGGTGTGTCCTCCAGCCAGCTCCGGTGGCTCAGCGCCTGTCAATTCCAGCTCTGTCACCGACACTGGCTCAATGGCAGCGCCTGTGACACATGTCACAAACTTTTAAATGTCTGCTCTTTTCAGCAGGATGGCTGGGCGCACGCTGCAGCCAGGGGAAGGATGACATTTGTAGCGTGTGTGTGTGTGTGTGTGTTTGCACGTGCTTGTGTGTTGTTGTGTGGCCCTCTTCTTCCTGCCTCCTCAGGCTGTCAGTCCCAGTTTCCTATGAGCATATCACAACTTCGACAAATAAACCTTGTCATTTTGAAACGCCGCCACTAGTGACCACGCTCCTGAACGACATGTCAGCTGGAATATGGTCACACACTCCTGTGGGAAGTCGGTGCACACCACACTCTGAGCGACCGCACAACGGCAGTAGCATTTCAAAGTGAAGAAAGACATACATAAGAGTGCTTGATCTCTGACATTGCCTTTGACTATCTGGACATAAAATGAGACTCCATAGCATAGCCACCAAGGAGTTGGAACCTCTTTCCAATGTTTGCATTTAGACTAGAGTAACCAGGTGTCCCAGTTTAACTAGGACACTCTTGCTTTTGAGCCTTGCGCCCCATGTCCCTATTGTTTTACCCTCAAGGTACAGAAGCAGTTATTTTTATTTAATTTGTTAGTAGTACATTCAAGCATACTAGCAAGCCTGTTGTGCCAATGTTCAAAGAGACTCCTGGAACAAAGGTGTTTGTCTGGACACGTTTTGGGTCATGGTCAGTGCAGTGACTTGGTTGACATTGTTCAACTGTTACCCAAATGTTCACCAATATAGCTTTTAGCATTAGCTAAAGTAATTACGCAGCCTCCAGATAGACCAGAAATTACATTTGTTATAAACAGTTGAATGGACAAGTTTCGCGAATATACCCTGGAACTAGAAACTGGCTGGGAACCCCATACAGACCAATCAACGAAGATTCAGTTAAGGTTTTTAATATCAAAAAGTGCACCCACAGTGTGACACTATTAACACAGGTGGCAACCAAAAATACAAAGTTCCAAACAAGAGTGCGACACTAATACGGTCGTTACTGAAAGTTCCCGAAAACAACTGGACTTAAAGTTCAACAAAAAGCATGACACAAAAACTGTCGAGAACGAAATAAAACTTAAAAGTAAGAGGGAAGAAGTGGAGTCAGCAGGAGAATAATTGCGTAAAAGTAACAACTGAAAATCAACAAATTTCATAAGAAACTAAGGCAGGCAGGCACTAAACAACAGCGAGGAGGAAAAGGGACTGGAAAGCACTCAGAATGGCGAGAAATAACCCGACTTCGCCTTTTCATCAAAGTTGGAACTCCATTTCTAAAGCTAAAACAGAAGAACAATTAACAGGGAGCACAACAGTAAGAATTGATTGCAAATTGGATTATCATCTAAATTGATATGACAGGGTTTTGATTTTAGAAATTATATTTAATTACAACCTGCAATCATTTAACACTATAATCATTCATCAATATTAACTTATTGAACACTTTAATCTCTATTATAGCATTTGCCAACATTGTTGTGTCTGTCTGGCTAACATGCTATCCAGTAAGCTTTATATTTGATTTAGAAGAATGGTTGAACTTTGTTTTGTTTATACAATATTACACAAATGTTTATCATAGGTGTCAAACTCCAGTCCTCGGGGGCCGCTATCCTGCATGTTTTCCATTTTTCTTTCTTAAAACACACGATTCAAATGATTAGCTCATCAGAAAGCTTTGCAGGAGCTTGAAAATGAGCCTAATCATTTGAATCAGTTGTGTTTAAGAGAGAAGCATTGAAAACATGCAGGATAGCAGCCCTTGAGAACTGGGGTTTGACACCTAAACTTTAGGTGATTTCAAGCATGTGCAATTGTTATATTCTAATAACGCAAGTAGAAGCTGTGTATTTTTCACCTCTCCAAAAAGGCATACTCTTATATGTGACTCCCCTGTCAAACCGAAGGCCAATCATGCCGTCAGTGTAATGACAGCTACTGCACATATACAAGGTTCTAATGCTTCCATTGGCTGCAAATCTACACCCCCCCCCCCTCCCAAATGTGTAATTCTGCAGTGTAATAAAACATGTAGATGCCGTGCATGTTGACCTCCCCAAAAGGCACCCTCGTCTGTGTGACTCCTTTCCCCTGTCAAAATCACTAAAGGCCAATCATCCCATCACAGCATTCAAAGCCCATAGCCATGATGGCTGATTGACATCAGCTAATGCAAATATACAAGCAGCCAGGGGAAGAAGGGGGTCTCACTCATCTTTGTGAGTGACAACTAGCCACTGATAGCAAAACAGGCCTTAAAAAAATAAGTGTTACTGCCACTTAAAAAAAAGGCAAAACATTTCAAAGAAGCATCTTTTTTATGGAATTCTATAGTTTTCATTTCATCTGAAAAAATATGGATTAAGGCTTTTATTACTACTATTATTATTATTATTATTATTATTTTTATTGTCCAGAAAGTTCTCCGTAGTTAGGGATATTTTTTTGTGAAAACCACAATTTGAATGTACAAATGTTTTGACACCATATAAATATAATGGTGTGGTAAGTTCAAACTAAATGTTGTTCTTTCGCCGGAGAAACAACAATGGCACCATCATTCTTTATTGAGTTAGAAAAATATTTTTAGATGTGTTTCCCTTGTTTCCATTATGCCTGCTCTTTGAGGAGACGTTTGTCATTGGTTGTGGGACCAAGGTGTGTGAGTGTGAGGGGGGAGTCTGTGTTGTTCTAATTAGCTTGTCAGGGGGCCTCAGGCTGAGCGAGCTGCTTGTGCTAAGAAAGATGGACACACTGACACGTGAGTTGACAGCCAGTCGATAATGTGGCAATTAATGTCATAAATAATTCCACTGCCAATTATGTCAAAATGGACTTTCACTCTTCTACTCCCTTATCATTTCCTCAGATAAAGAGAACAAGTGTCTCACCCCCCTATAATTAAATGGCTTTTTATATGGAAATAGAACATACCCTCTTCACATGGTGCTGCAAGGAAAACAATAATGAATCTGCTTTTTCTGACCTTTGCCGCAAAGAATGGAGTCATGTGACACAACCTCCAGGCTCTTAAAATGTCATTGGCTTGTTTGCGCTGCAAAAGATAACTTCATTGGAGAATGCAAAGACAATTAGGAACAAGTGATCAATCCTCACTGATATCCGTGAAAGGTTGCGAATGCTTAACCATCAGTGGGAATATTGATCGTGACATCGCATCACTCTCTGGGAAAAAAATGATAACCGTTCTTGGGAATAGAAGGCCAATCAATGGTAGCAGGTGAGAGTTGCTGCTGAAATGATTTTCTCAGAGGCTAATGTGTTTTTTAACACCAGAGATTTGTTCCCATACTAGGAAATATGTTTGCCTTCTTCCAGAGGTGAGCACTTGATCAGCACTGACGGGCTGTCCGTCAGTCGGTCACTCGATGAACACCCGTTTTGCCGATGGACCTAGACTGACGAATGACAGGAATGCTAAAACTACGAATTAAAAATGTCAGAATTGCAATTTTCAGCCATCATTGTAATGACCACTACCCTTTTCTCTTACAAAAATATAATTCAACTAACTTGCATGTTCATCTGCTAGATTGTTACATCATTGACAAAAGTCACTTTTTAGCACCAGCAAGCACTGGAGAAATATGTTCAGTTGACTGAAAAAACTAGGTTGTTTCAATTCACTACCTGTCATTCAGCTATGGCATAGCTGACTTTACCAGGGATTTAGTTGTACTTGCTCCCTTTCTTAGTCCTGGCTTCATAAACCAAAACCTCATAATGTAATTTTTAATGGCCAACCAAAAGTTAAAAGTTATATTTAGAATTAAATGTTAAGATAAGGTGTTATTTTACTTTTTAAATGTTTTACATGAGAAATTGCTTGCTGTTAAGAGCATTCTGGAATGTGTTTAAACTGCAAGGCAGTCCCTCAAGTAACCGGTGGATGCACAACACATTTGCATTCTTTCTCTGATTGGCTCTTGGCCAGGAAATGCAAGATAGGTTTAATTCCCTGATTGAAAACGTTTTCTGAGTAAATTCACCTCAGTAATACTTTCTTTTGCTTGTAGTGTATGTGACAAATGGAATTTAGGCAAATTTAGACAAACGTTAAAGAAACTGTCTTTCATAGTTGTAATGCAGGCATTTATAACCATAATCATCCAAATATAACCATCCGGCATTTGAATATCATGTGATGCATGATAATGCCATTCAGTGAACATGATTGCTCATTGCACTCTCGTCCCACATGCAGTCCCTCAGATGCAGGTAAATATTCATGATTGTGTATTATAACCTAGGGTTTGACCCCCTAGCTGGCTTTGTTTTTGTGCTACACTTATATTACTGTGCTGTGTTTTTAATTGCAGTGTAACTGCATAACTAGGACATGATTTTAAGTGTAAGTACTAAAACAGAAAAAAAAGTTCATGTGAGTGCAGTGTGTCATTAGTGCATAGAGAAGTATACAGAAATTATTTTTCAGCATTTCCCATGAAATTTTGAATCAGAAATAAATGTACATGTTTGACTTCAAACCTGTTAATCGCTATTATGAAGAAAAAAAAGATAATTTTGGCCTGCATTTTCAGCATTCCGTCCAAAAATGCTTAGCACTCACTTCCCAGTGGCTTTTTTTTTTTTTTTTTTGCCAAGTGGCTCGGCGGAAGCCAACATCAAACGCTCGCCATTAGCCTGACACTAAACTCCCCCTTGCCAAATATATGAGCAAATAAAGTAAGCTCAGCACATGTTAAGGCATCCTCATGTACTGTAAAACAACGTTCAGCACGTCACGCATCTCGTGGCTGTGAAGGTGGCCCTGATGCTAGTAATATACGGGCCACCAGACTCGAGGTTGTGTCATGTGTGAATGTGCCGGCAAAGGCCTTGAGAGAACTATTTGACTAAGTGAGTAAATCAGACGCCTGCTTGGCATTTCTATTACACCTCTGAGAACAAGAGGACATAATAACAGGCCCTAACAAATCACACTCATTGCACAGAGGCAATAGAAACCCTTTGCTTTGTAGGTGTTTACGTACACTTTTGTGGTTTATTAGAAGAGTATGTCACCCATGCTGTTTACTGCTGTTTACTCTGCCTATATGTGTGTGTGTGTGTGTATATATATATATATATATATATATATATATATATATATATATATATATATATATATATATATATATATATATATAAAACCTAGTTTTAAATCAAACTATGGTTGACAGCTACCTAGATATGACTGACATATCTAGGTTCTATCTAGGTTCTCAACCATAGTTTGATAGTCTGTGACCATTAATAAATCCAAATGCTTTGAATTGGCTCCTACAAACATATATATTGTTTTAAATCAAACTATGGTTGACAATTACCTAGATATGACATTAAATGTTATATTAACATGGGCGGAGGGGGGGGACTATGCTGCGCTATCCTTAGCTTAGCACAGTAACTACGGTTCAACGGCTATTAAGTGAAGCAAACGCTGCACATACCAGTTGTCCCAAGTTCTCGCTTCCGCCTTTCTACAAGCCAGGTGAGTGCTCATGCTTGGCTCTGTTTTGTATTGAAAGCTCAGCTGGCTGTGATGGATCGCTCCCGGTGACCGCAAAGAGGCCGCCATGATTCATTCCTGCCCCCTGCGTGAGCCATTGAATGTTCCCGAAATTGATTGGCTGTGGCGACGCGAAACGCTGAAAAGTAAAAAAAAAATAACTTCACGCGAAAGGCAAAATTTCACTTCTCGTGACAGCGCGCGGCCATTCGCATCGCTCCATTCGCGTCCATTGCATCACCCGATGTGCATTCGCGCCGAGTCACGCAAACTCCATTGACTACAATACAAAACGCTCCGCTTTTTTGCCTCGTTCGCGTTGGGCGTGCACGTACCATTAAACATTATTTCGGGTGCAACCCACGCGGCCCGGTACCAGTTGATCCAGGGGGTTGGGGACCACTGCTCTAGAGGTTTCCTTTTCCTATAAGTTTTTTCCTATGAGTTAAAAACAAAATCAATTATAAGTCAACTTTAGCTATGTGTGCTAGTCTGGTCCCTAATTCTCATGAAAAGTGGGGGTTAACTAATAATAAACTGTTTAAAAGTGCAATAAAAGAAAACGTAAAAAAAGATAAAAGTAAAAAACTTATTCCTTGTTCCCCTTTGTATCTTTAAAAAATATATATTATGTACATTAAATGAATAGAAATCAAAATGTAGAACATTCTTCGATTATGATCTTTTTTTCCATTTGTTCATGAAAAACATCTTTTGCAAAGAACACATACGATGAACTGAAAATAAACAAATAAGTGTTCCGGGGTGAGGATGCTCACGAATAAAATGGACCCGAAATCAGACTGGACTAAAGGTTAGAATGGAAATTGCTTAATAACAAAAAGAGCATGTAACCCGTGAGGAGAAAAACAATGGGGAGCCATTAAGTACCAAATGAAAAGCACGGTAGAAATTGCACAGCTACAAAGTAACAACTGAGAACTTCCATAGAAGATATCAATGGAAGGGGGCAACTAAGAACCAGCTACTCACAGGGAGGACGGATCAGCTGTAAGACGCCGTCGGGAGGGAACGGTAGGCATAAATGTAACTACGGAAAATGTTCACGTGGCGTAACTCGGAGAAGAAAGCCTAAGTATCAAAAACCTAAAGTGCAGACTTGGCCGAAAAGGTAACTTCGGTGGAACGAGGAACTCGAACAGCGAGGAATGTGATGAAATAATCTGACGGCGTCTGACTGTGCCAGCTGCGCTTAAGTAGTCTCAGGATTACCGATAGGAGACAGGTGCGCAGCTGGTGATGCCGCCCTCCCAGGATAGTTCCTAGCTGTTCTACAATGCCCAAAAAAGCCTGCAGGGGGACACCGAGAGCAGAGACCATAATAATAAATACAATGAAACACAATCATCCAGAGGAGATATGAAAATACAGTGGACCTCCATGTTACAGCGTCCCTGGCTTACGTTTTTTTGATGTTGCGATGTGGAATACTGAGTTTTTTTGTACGCTTTTTATGGTATTTTCCCGGGTTTGTGACAAAAACAACTGTCATCACTCTAGGGCAGAGGTCAGCAGCCCAAAATGTTGAAAGAGCCATATTGGACAAAAAACAAAACAAAACAGAAAACAAATATATCTGGAGCCGCAAAAAAATAAAATTAAAATTAAAAGCCTTATATAAGCCTTATAATGAAGGCAAAACATGTTGTATGTATCTATAGTAGCTATATTAGCCTACTATTAACTACAGATACATAACGGACCTTCATGATTAAATTTTTATTTTTACTGCAGTGCATCCTGTTGATAATGATGCACCACATGACTACTCTGCTTGTCCGATGCCACCACAAGTGTACTTCATGTCAATATTAAGGAATTATGTTTCATTGCTTTGATGAAATTAAATAAATGAAATAAAGACATCAGATTTTTGATGTTTTTATTTCAAGGATTCAAAAAAACAACAAGATGGACCGTGCATTACATGTCCTTTATCTGGGCAACTGTGAAGGGAATCATATATTAGGTTGTTATCATTATGTTCTTAGTTCATTGTTACCCATTTATGCAATCCTAGTTCATCTTGACCCTGTCCTTAGATAGAACTGTTGACGCACGAAAGTGTGAGCCGGGACCTTGGCCCAGCTGCCGGTGGCGCCCGGCTGGCTCTTTTGTTGTGTCTTGTAATCTGCTATGCTTCTATTCAATAAAAGCCGGGGGGAACGGCTGGGCAAGTGGAAAACTGGCGTTGGAAGACCCACGAGTTACATTTGCTCAAGCTTTTTTCCCTGCGCCGGCGTAGAAAAGTCAATCTTGGCTGGTCTGAGTTACTCTTTTTGCTGTTTAAGCAGCTAGGCTTGTCCTAGTCTTCTTTTCTGAGATTTCTCTGACATTCTAACTTGGTCCGTTCGAGCCGGATGGTTAAGAAGCCTTCTCTTCGGTGGACGATCGACGACAGCTGAACCAATCGGTATACCGTCGGAATCCGTTGGATTCTGGAAGCCCTCCTTTCCACGAGGCCAGACGTCGGACACCGCTCACCGGAGGAACGCAAACACCATCCAACGAACCAGAGTGACTCGACCAGCGGAGAGATTGCAAGAACAAAAGGTCAGTCTGACGAGTCTGAATTGTCCACCGGATGTTAAACGTGCGGTCCATCGGACCTTAAACGGGCGGTCCATCGGACCTTAAACGGGCGGTCCATCGGACCTTAAACGTGCGGTCCATCGGACCTTAAACGAGTGGTCCATCGGACCTTAAACGTGTGGTCCATCGGACCTTAAAAGTGCGGTCCATCGGACCTTAAACGTGCGGTCCATCGGACCTTAAAAGTGCGGTCCATCGGACCTTAAACGTGCGGTCCATCGGACCTTAAACGGGCGGTCCATCGGACCTTAAACGTGCGGTCCATCGGACCTTAAACGACCGTCTTGACGGGTTCAGTCTGACGAGACTGGCTGGTCCATTGGACCTTAAACGTATAGTCAATTGGACTTTAAACAAACGGCCTGACTTAAAAAAGAGAAAGTTTAACATCCGGTGCACAGTTGCTGATCATTTTTGTGATGTATGAGTGTGGAATGAATGTGGAGTGGCTGTCCTGAGTGACGGGAAATCTAAAACTGGTGAAACGGTCGTGAGTACAAACACCTGGGGATATCCGCCTTTCGAGGTAGAAGCTCGGTATCCGACACGACACCAGGCACGTAGCATTTCTCCCGTGACGAAGGAAACATAGTTAATCATGAGTAAAAAAAAATAAGTCCTCCGAGGCCGCAACTCGGCCCAAGGAGGCAAAATGGGAAAAGGAATGTTGTTGTTTTGTGGATGAATCGAAGGAAAAAGTACGTCGGGCAGAGATAGATAGCAGAGAAAGTACTAAGTATGTGGAAAAATGGAAAATCCAATACGGTTTTTCAGGAGACGTGGATGATTGTGGTGGATTGGAGAAAGTGTTGCGGAAGTTGTCATTGAAGGACAGGGAAAGGATTGAAAACAGTGATGGTTAACAGTGGTTTAAATGCAAGGCTTTAGTTGATAGAGCCAAACCGAAATGACCATGGAAGGTGGCCGAGAAAAAAAGGAAAGCAGATGATGATTTGACCGCAGCCACTAACCTGTCGGCAACTAACACAGCCAGACAGTAAACCCAAATTAACGGTGGAAAACAGACACCAACAATTCGTACCTGAGTTTACCACCATATTCTTAAACCCAGACACCTGAGGTTTTCAGAGGCGGAGTTGACAACCAGGCAAGACCGTGGCCACGGCAGTAAGACCCTTTTCGGGACTGGGTCTCAGCTCCACATCTGAGTACTGAGGGTTGACATGAAGCCAAAGGAGTGAAGCCATTTGAAATGGTGTGTGCAAAAAGTGTGTCTTGTACGTGCTTAACAAAGTCCGCATATACGTTGTAAACTGCATGTTGTGTGATGTGGATCTGCGTGTGTATCTGTCAGTTTGCTGGTGTGTAACTATTGGTGTGTTACATGTTTGTATGTTAGATTGTTAGAAATAAACAATGATATTTGTTGAAATTTGGCTAAAATACATTGTTAGATCGGGCTTGATCTAGTCTGCATGGTTAAAAGTCAAAATGACAAATTTGAGATGGTTTCAAACCTGAGGTTTGTGGGCAGAAACTGGTCCATTCACAGGGTTAATTCTCAGCACACAGGTGAAATGAGAAAAATGGAAAAATATATTATGGGATCAGTTGAGACTAAATTAAGAATTAGGATGTTTCCAAATGCTAGATTAACTGGCAATGAATAATTAGTGGTTGAAACACAAATAAAATACACAAAGTTGTTGTGTTATATGTGAGGCTATGCCAGGGGTGGATAGCCAGATGACGTTGAATTATAAATGTTATAAATGATAGCCAGCTTGGGAGACTGTGGTATGAAAATGAGAAGTGATTGTGAGTTTAAGTTTGTGAAGCTTGCTCTGTTGAAATTTTCACACAGTTTGTTGCATGTGTTGCTGTTATTGTTGTTGTCATAGTTGTGAGAATTGTCGTTTTTGCTAAAGTTGATTTTGTTGTTGTTGCTGTTGTTGTTCTTCAAAGTGGAAAATATTTGTAACTGGCAAATTGATAGAGACCACTGAATTTGTTAGAACAAAGCTGAAGAAAAATTTCAAATAGCAAAATCGATAAAAGAGAAAAAGTTGAATCTGGAAATAGCAGCAGCCACTAAATGACCTGTAGAAAAAATAAAACAGCCAAGTAGACACCAAACAAAGCTGCTTGCGAGAATTGCAGATAACAGGACAAACAGAGGCGCGGAGAGCAGGGGTGGCAATCAGAGGCCTCTGCCTCCCTTTTTGACCGTGACTGCGACCTTTTTTTCGTAATTTATGCTCCACTTTCTGAAAACAGGAATGCGACCCTTCTCTACCAACCACACCTGTATAGAAAATTGCATAGACACGTGATAGGGAGTTGTATTTCATGATCCAAGTAGCAAACCCTGCATGTTAAGACAAAAGGAGGCAGAAAGGACAGAATTATTTTCGTATACTGGCCCTGCAAAATACAAGTACGCAAAAGCGGAAGAAAGCCTGGCACCTTACAAAATATGAATTTAAAAGGTAGAAGATTGATGCCTTATATGTAATAATTGTTTGAAGAGATTAGCATGATAGGATCAGGTCTTACAGTAAAATAGATTCAACTGTGCAAAAGGAGGATGAACCAGTTGATATGTTAATTGTTTGATATAGTATAGTTTGCAAGAGTTTTCTAAAAACAAATCGCATTATGGTAGATAATGGATAAACAGGCTGAACATATTGACAGCAGCTGAGAAAATGCAAGGCTAAATGGAACTATACGACAAACAAAAATGTAGATGTGAGTGACCTCCAACACTCAGAGATTAGATAAATCGACTATTCAGCTGAGAGTGGAGTAGAAGAAGAAAAGTAGAAGAATGTAGGGGAGAAAACAGACATTCTGGTGTGATGGAGAAGAGGAAGTGCGTTGTGTTGGAAACAGGAATTGTGGTAGCGGAAAAGAAGGATGTAAGAGAGAGTTGAAAGACAAAATTGAATGCATAAGGATGTTGGCGTTGTGGCAAGAAAGATTTTGGGCAAGTGGAAACAAATGGAAGAAGGTTGGCAGAACTAATGAGATAAGGATGGCAGAATTGTTACTGACAGACAAAAGGAGGCCATTGCGAAAGCCCAAAAACTCAGACTAAAAGACAAATGATGTCATTTTGAGGCTGATGAATTATTGTAGCATATGGATTCCAAAATTTGTTTTGAATTGACTAGGCCACTGCTTGATATCAGTTATGAAAAAAGCTGACGAGGCAGTTGACAGTGTGAAATTGGAATTGGTTTAATTCATCCGTATTGACACTACCGGATTACAGCAAACCATTTGAGCAAAGAGTGACCGCTAAACAGGGATTCATGACTTCAGTTTTGTTGCAGAAGCATGACGGGAAACTGAGGCCAGTCAAATTTTACTCTGAGGAATTGGATGCAGTTGCTGGGCCGACCCCTGAAGGCGTTCAGGTGGTGCTGGCCGCAGCATTGGCTGGGGAGGCTCCAGTGGAGGTTGTGTTGTTTCACTCCCTCACGTTAAGGGTTCCCTATGTATTTGTTTTGTTGCTGGAAACCCCCCACCCCAAAAAAAAAATGACACTCTTATCGCCTGCATGACATTTATATTGCACCGCGGTTCTTGTATCACAGGGATACATTATAATTGTTAAATGTGGAGCATCAAACCCAGCGACACCTTTGCCCACGCCTGTAGACGGCACCCCACACGACTGTGGAAGCCACGCCCAAATTCCCACCGAACCAAGACCTGACCTGAATGACACCCCTCTCCCGACTGGAGAAGTTGTTTTTTTTGACGATTCAGCTAGCAAAGGGGAAGACGGCCGCAAAAGGGTGGGATATGTAGTAAATTTTGTTTTAAGGAACATTAAAATCGACATGTTCATTGCAAGCAGATGAATTGGCCGCGCTAATCAAAGCGTGTGAAATTTTTGAAAGCAAAGATGTTACAATATGGACAGACAGCGAGTATGGCATGTGTTTTATCAACTTTGGGCTAACCGCGGCTTCCAAACCACAACAAGAAAAGAAATGACCAAATTACAGCAGGAAACCGATTACAGCAGGAAACCGATTAGGCAAACAAAGCAGCCAAAGAAACAGTCATAGGTGTGCCCACAGTTGCCAAAGCACAAGTCAACCGCATTGACACACTACATGATGAACAAGACATACAGACCATCTTGATATCAAGGAAAACATCAGCTCCTAAACTGTAGCAGCAAAAATGGCTAAATAAAGGAGCATAACAAGATGTTGAAGAAAAAAGTAGATTGGCGGTTAGAAAACCATGGTTACTAAAATTCTGATTTGAATGAGCAGCAAAGTTGACACATGAGCTTTGCCATGTGTCAACAGGGGGGAATATGCATGATCAGTTGCATATGGGTTCACTTTTTATACTCAAAATGTTTGTGTTTTTTGTAAATGTTGTGATATCTGTTTTTGCAATAATGCGCAAGTTTATTTGTGACCACATAGAGGCAAATTTCCAGATTTCATATGATATATATGGATGACATTGAATCAAATAAGGCATTAGGAAAGCAATATTGTTTTGTCATATTAGATGCATTCTTAAAGTGGGTTGACTTCCCAACAGCGCATTGTGATGCAAAAACAGTTGTCAAAGCATTGTGTGATCGAATCATACTGACATTTGGCAGTCTGAGAGTAATTAGAAGTGACAATTGATTGCATTTTGTGAAAAAAGCTGTTACTAAAGTTGGAGAACTGTTGAATATCAGAAGGGCTTGTTGAAAGAACAAATGGGACAGTCAAGGCCATACGCATAAAAACAATGCAAGTGATAAAGAGACAGCGACCAGATTGCATTCTTATTGTGGCCACAGAAATGAGATTTGTTCCGCTGAAGGAAAAACTTTATCACCATTTGAAATAGTATATGGAGGACCATACGGACTAGCAGACTTAACCCATGACCAGCCACCTAGAGGATGTTCTTTTCCAGTTCACATGAAAAGACTGTTTGGCACAAGGGAGATGCATAAGCACAATGACTGGCCAGTGTGTTCTATCCCACAGAAAACCCGGGTCCAGATCGGAGACCAGGTGTTCCTCAAGGTGCTGACGACCTCGTTGGGACAGTGAACGCTGGGATGGCCCGTTCCAGATGATTGCAGCGACACCAACTGCAGTGAAAGTTGAAGGACGCGACGGGTGGATCCACCAGTCGCAGTGCAAGATCCTTCGACCCCCTGTTGATGGGCCTAGCGACGCCAGTCCCTCGAAGTGAGGATCAGCACCCCCAAGTGCACGGACGGTGCACCAACGAAAGACCACAGTGGAAGAAAGGGTTTTTGTGGTAAACACACCCCTCTCAGGAGAATGGCCTGTCCGCCAGCACTCTTCCGAGCAGCATGCGGCTTGATGCTGGGCGGCGCCCTTGTGTCCGGACGACCAACCATGCCTACCTCAGACAGACAGCGTTTGCCCACCAGCGTCATGGGCAACCTCCAGCTCCAGACGGACATCACAGGAACAGCGATAAAACGCTACGTTTGTTTCAGTGTTGAGAACTCCACCCATTGGTCCAAATGCAACACTGACAAACCACCAGTCCCAATCACCAGACAAACTTCCGTCTATTTTTGATGCGATTGGCATGCCTTGGAGCATTCCTGACAAAGACAAATTGATTGACAAAGCAAATGCAGCGGGTTCGCATTTGCCATATTTGGTGCTCTATTTCCAGTGACTGTGTACAAACACACCGATTTTTTTCAATGATGTCTATCATAAAGTATACTCGTCGACTGATATCGCGGACGCACCTTCTACGCACACAGCTTCACAACTACATGCTACTTCACTTATGACTATTCAAAACAGACAGGCACTCGACATGACTGGCAGAAAAGGGTGGCCTGTGCAAGCTTTTGCCATCAGGTGAATGTTGCGCATTTATTCCTTTACACACTTTGTCTAATGGCTCGTTGTCTGAGACACTGACACTGCTCAGGGAGTGCAGACTGAGGACTCTAAGTACAGTATAGAGGGAGTTGAAGCTCAACCCCTTCCTGCATTGGTTGCAGGACTTCTTTGGCAATTGGAAGGGCGTGGCTGTAGCCATTGCTTCTGTCATCATCTGCATTCTCTTGCTGTCATGTTTCTGCATAACCTGCGGTGTGCCTTGTGTAAGATCTGTGCCACCAAAATCATGGATGCTATCGAATTCAAAATAGCGGCGCAAGTGACCGTGGCCATGACTGGCTATCAACCTGTTGACTCCGACTCTGACTCCAACTCCGACTCCGACAATGACTCCGACTCTGATAACGACTCAACTTCTGTGTGAACCATTTATGATGCACCTACGGAAAAGGTTTCAGACGTAGGATGTTGATGTGCCATGGTTTGCAATATGTATATACATGTATTGGACCAAAAACAGCTTTAGCTTTTGCTTTTTCTTTTTCTTTTTCTTTGTAACAAGCTCTTGCTTGGGAAGGGTTTCTACCTTTTTCCCACTGGGTTTTTGGGTAGTTTTCTTCCCACTCAAGCAATAGCTTTTGACATCGTTTGATGTGTTTTCATAATGATAATCAGGGGGGATATGTGAAGGGAATCATATATTAGGTTGTTATCATTATGTTCTTAGTTCATTGTTACCCATTTATGCAATCCTAGTTCATCTTGACCCTGTCCTTAGATAGAACTGTTGACGCACGAAAGTGTGAGCCGGGACCTTGGCCCAGCTGCCGGTGGCGCCCGGCTGGCTCTTTTGTTGTGTCTTGTAATCTGCTATGCTTCTATTCAATAAAAGCCGGGGGGAACGGCTGGGCAAGTGGAAAACTGGCGTTGGAAGACCCACGAGTTACATTTGCTCAAGCTTTTTTCCCTGCGCCGGCGTAGAAAAGTCAATCTTGGCTGGTCTGAGTTACTCTTTTTGCTGTTTAAGCAGCTAGGCTTGTCCTAGTCTTCTTTTCTGAGATTTCTCTGACAGCAACACAGTGCAATAAAACGCAGCCTGCAATTACAGTATGAAAATAAAACATCAGCCTTTTGAAAATGTAAAGTACATAAAATCAAATCAATGCAGTTCAGGTTTGATGTCTTTGCAAATGCCAACAAGTCAGTGCAAGGGTAAAACGAAAAAGCATCCTCTTTTGGCATGTAACAAATGCAGCTATCCTTGGACCTGAGCAACAAAACACAACAATACCCCTAAGTGTCATTCCAAATATATACTGACAAAAATAAGATTTCACTTTATAAAAACAGGCACTTTGTTACTTAATATGTGCCTATGACAGGATTGTGTTCTTACACATTAATGTGACATCTGTTTTCGGACGTCACTGGTCAGCTTCTCAACATCGTGTAAGATGTAACTTTAATCTTGACACAGGACTCACTATTTTTTTCGCTTTGCTCTGTCAACAAAATTAACTATTCTCGCATGACACGGAAACGCTGATATGCTATTGGTCTCATAAAGTCACAGTCACGGTCTCAGTCACCGAGATGGCGATATGCTATTGGTTGATCAAAGTCACTGTCCCGGTCTCAGTCACGGAGATGCGGATATGCTATTGGCCGGCGTCACGTCAATCACAGAAATGCCGATATGCTATTGGCTGAACGCCTTCATCTAGCTTGATGGCACAGCTGGTCGGTGTGTTGTGAAGACTTTGCAAACTTTATCTGTTAAACATGGCTTCTAAAATTGATAGTGGCGGTAAAGGAAGAAGTAAGAGGATGATGACAATAGAAACCAACTTACTTGTTTTTTGCCCAGTTCCCAGATGCACATATATGGACATATGTTTAAAAGTTGTTGAACATCATCAGGTCGTGCTGTTCACATGAATTCTTGGAGTTTACTCAGAGCCCCACCCCCCCTTCCTTAATCATTAATGACAAAATGTAAGTTATGTGATATAGGTCACTTCAGGAGCGAGATCAGATATGCACACAGTGACTCACTGTGTTGCTCAACATGGTCCAAAGCCTGCTCAGGGTGTTTGGGTGAATGCTTGACACGTTGAAAATTAGAAGGGACATTCATTTGGTCCTGTTAATTTTTTTTAAATGTTCCACAAAATCATCTTGCGGACCTGATTTAACGTCCTTGCGGGCCGGATGCGACCGCAAGTTTGACACTCCAGGTCTATACCATACAGATGCAGCACAACTCTGTAAATCGTGCACTCCGCATTATATAGAGGGGAGGGACACACTAAAGGGTGACACAGGAGTGGATTTTCACTCCTGTCAAATTTCACCCAAACAGAAAAAATCCCCCCTGTCCATTCCATCCCAGACTGACGTAAAATAGGTGTGTGTGTGTGTGTGTGTATATATATATATGTATATATATATATATATATATATATATATATATATATATATATATATATATGGACATGAATGACCCATCTTTTTCTGCATCAACCTTTTTTGCAGATGCATGCATGCAGTATTGCAATGGCCACAGAGATGAATCCCTCCTCCCAAAAAACACTTTTGAATCATTTTCATTAAAAACATAACAATTAAGTAATATTCAATTATTGCAAAATCTTTCTGCTATAGCACAGCAGTACATCGACCAGCAACAGTCGATGTACTGCCGTACTGTTGCTGGTCAATGTACTGCTGTTGTATTTTACTTAAATGATAACTAGCCATATGCAAAGACCATGTTGACAACGGGCTCCAATTGTTGTCCCAGTGCATCACGGATTATTGACTTATCCTTATCACACGGACCTTCCCAAAAGAAAGGAAAGAAAGTTGTGAACTTCCTAAACAGGACCATGATCGAGACAAACAATAGCTTTGACCGGCGATGTTGGGCTTGTCACCCTGCTTTCATAGGTAATGAATTGAGTGCGAGTGACATTGCCGTGTGTTGAGCCCATTGAGGGCAGCCACTTTGCTCATCAAGAAGATGATGCAGCAGCAGTAGAGGACAAACAGGAAAGGTAACAGGCAGTTCCACTCATTTGTTTACTCATGGAATATTGTTGAAGCATTGTCTTGTGAATGACTTAAAAGACAATATTACATGTGTAAATTTCTACATGCAACATTATGTGGGTGTGAACTAAATGGTCGTGTTTATTGACCTTAAATAGTCATTTGTAGTGCGCTAATGATAATCACAAATGCTAACCATTTGGCGTCTATGTCTTAGTAAACAATATGTGTAGAAGATAATTCAACTTTATTAAATTAATCAAAAAAAGAATATGGATTTTTGTAATAGCGACTCACTCGCGCAGGGGTAGGCACTGAGCACGTCCGCCTCACAGTTCAGGGACTCGAATTCCTGTCTTCCGGGGTGGAGTTTGATCACTCCTAAAAAAAAGAAAAGTCAATTTATCAATAATAGTATTTTAAATTCTTTTTTTTCAAGTATATCAGATTTGCTTATGAATAACTTTATTTAGGTTGTGTCAAAATGTAATCGCTGGACACTCACAGCTGTTGCAAAGCTTTTATCTCTGAATGAAAACTAACCTGACAAACTAATTATCTGTTCTTGAAATCAATGCCCAAGTTAAACAAGCAATAATCAACACCCTCTTCTGAGTTCCACAAGAACTCTTACTTTTTTCTGCCCGCAATCCTATTGTGACATTACTTGAGACAATCCACACACAAACCTGGCGATCAGCAAGACAACATGCAAAAGAACACTTGGGTCCATTCCCTCATCAGGAGCCGAGCCTAAATTCACGAACTGCTGATTAGAGCTGGTCGCGGCTGGCCGACTACAGGTGCTGCCAATCAGGGACTCCAGAGAAGGTAACAGACTATTTGTAAACAATTGTAGTTTCTTAATATAATACAATATTATCACTTTTATTTTGCAGCAAAAATAGTACCTTAAATCATTTTTTTCTCATGAAATCATCATTGCTACAGTTTTCCTGCGTTCCCAGGTCCCTCACACATAATTTTTGCTCGGGGACGCATACTTTCAAATCAACGGGCGTCCCTTGGCTTAATCGTTTTTTTTTATATCAAAATATTAATCACTGTCCATCTAATCTTTTAATAAAACAAAACGATGACTTCCGAACATTATTAAGAACTTCATCCACTATTTTTTTTAATCTTGTGGGAAAAAAAAAGTCAATCCAAAAAAAAAAAAAAAAACACATCTTTGTTTACATGGATGATGGTTGCGGTCAGTGAGCCTACCTGTGTGATAATGATCAAGTAGATTACATTTAGATCGTTGTCATGACCACGGTTCCGGAAAAAACCTTCAAAATAAAATTGTCTCAATGCAGATTGTTTCATACATTACAACATACATAAATTACTCATACATTACCACGTTTTGTTGTAAACCATTTGTTAGCTTCCTTTATAACCAGGCACATCACCAGACAAATGTCACCATAGCATATACGGTAATGATCTGCAGTGCTTGGTTAAAAATGTCACCAATAAAAACAAATTCACTATATATGTTATGTTATGTATACTATTTAGTATAGTAATTCATTGCTATTGTATTCATTCAACATAAAAATTGTGCACATGGCCAATTAATATGGTAATTTATTCATGAGTATGACTTATTTGAGAGCAAGAGAAGACAACAAACAGGAGGAGACAAAATCACTGCAAGAAGTTGGTAAGTTTAGCCAAAACAATGTGTTAAAAACGTCATTTTGAATTGACTTAAAGTGCAACTCTGAGATGGATATCAGAAAGTTATTTGCCCATAGCAGGGAGGAATGACAGAAGTAAATAATGTCCTTGCTCAGGGGTGGGCAATTCCAGGCCTCGGGGGCCGGTGTCCTGCATGTTTTCCTGTTTTCTCTCCCAAACACACCTGATTCAAATGATTAGGATTATTTTCAAGCTCTGGCAGAGCTTGTTGATGAGCTAATGGTTTAAATTAGGTGTGTTAGGGAGAGAAAAAATGGAAAACATGCAGGACACCTTCCCTTGAGGGCCGGAATTGCCAACCCTGCCCGAGCTAGCTAGGCATCACAAGTCAGTCTTAAACTCATGCTAAGTTAGCTAACCATATTAATTTGCTGTGCGAGCTTGCTAATTGCTAATGTCTTAACATGTAGTGTAGTTGCATGAAACATAATGCTGCTTATGGTCTTTTGGCTTTGCGTATATGATAATTTTGAGAATGCAGCATTGAGCGTGTGTTAGTTGACAGAAAAAGCAGGTGAATCAGGTGTGTCAAATGGTTCTGGCCAGCAAATGTGTTTAAACTGTCCCACGAAATAATTTTGTGAAGTACAAAAATGAGCAGAATTTTTTCATAAATGAAAAACTTGAAAAGATTTATGATTGGTAGTCATTTTAATACTTTATGATTAATAGTGATGTTGTACTTGCTTTCTATTGGAAAAAAAATGAATTAAAATTTTGAAGTTTTTGTTTTTAAGTTACATAAGTGTATACCATGATTTTATTGGTCCGGTCCACTTGGGAAAAGATTTTCCTCAGGGCTATAAAAATAAACTGTTTTTGATTTGATACATACTAATATCGGTTATTGGATGTTGCTAGCGTCTTGTAAATGCAGTTTGGACTCAGTTTGTCATTTTTATTGCACACATTTTGAGACTGGAAACAATTGTCGGGACCCATAGCTTTCTATCATTGTGAGTCCCAAGGACTTAACAGTTTTTGAGGTAAAATGAGCATGGAATTATGTTTGATCTTTTTATTGCACCAAATAAGGTTTCAGCTCAATTCACTTAAAATTACATTGTGTTCTTAAAAAGTACAAGCAATACAAATAAAAAAAATAATAATAATAAAATAAAATTAAAAAAAAAACATTGTATTATTACTATTTATTTATTCACTTATTTATTATTAATTATCACATCTTACAATACTTTCATTTTCGGAACGTAACAAACATTTGCTTCACTTTTTGAAGAGGCAAATTTTTGTTATTGGACATAATTATTGTGTCATTTACTGGACGTGCATTGCTTGCTTTAACTCAAGTACTTAAATGACCCTCTTAGCATAATTAATTTGAACATCCTGAGGGGCTGATGAATATTAATACTTGGCAATTTCAGGCGCTGCATGAATGAGTTTTATTCATATAAAATATTGACCTTTTCCTGGAATATTATGGCTTTTAAAGTAAATGAAACAATGAGCCAATAAATAAAATCAATCATGTAATATTAAAAGTGTATACGTGTAATAAAAATTAATAAATGTTTGCATTTTAATTAAAACAACAATGTGTTAAAGTAATGACCTCATAATAAGACCTAATTTGACTTTTCACAATGCAATTGTTTTTGTTTATGAGTCTTACTCATAACATTAAAGGGAAGCAGAGCTAAAAAGTTAATGTATCGTCTATAATTTGCGAACGTAAATATTTTTCAAAATGATTTAATCTCGGGCGGCTCGGCGCAGTGAATAGCACGTCCACCTCACAGTTTAAAGGTCCCTGAAAGGTCCCTCATATCCACCTGGCTACGGCCTTCCTGTGTGGAGTTTGCATGTTCTCCCAGAGCCCGCGTGGGTTCCCTCCGGGCACTCCGGCTTCCTCCCACTCCACAAAAACACGCATGGCAGGTGAACTGGACATCCTAAATTGTCCTTAGGTGTGATTGGGCGCGTGATTGGTCGTTCGTCTCTGTGTGCCCTGTGATTGACTGGCAACCAGTTCAGGGTGTCCCCCGCCTACTGCCCGAAGCCAGCTGAGATAGGCGCCAGCAAGCCTGCGACCCCTGTGGGGATGAGCGGCTATAGAAAATGGATGGATGCATGGATTTAATCTCTGTACAAGCACATTCTACACTTGATGTTGGCTGACAATGATGTGCTCATGACACACGTTATGACAGTTCTTCTGTTTCGTGGATTTGGTTTTGACGTTTGGGATCTGAGTTAGGATTGGTTGTGACCTGAATATGTGATGCTATTTCCAATCGACAGCAGGACAAATATGTGTTTAATGATATTAATTGCAAAGAAATTTAGGTTCTGAAATAATGGATTCTTAAATGTTAAATATTTATTATAAAATTCTAAAAATTGTTCCAATTAAAGTTTGAATTTTTGTATGTTTTAATGTTGTAGAATAACTATTCACTATGAACTTAAAGTATTTCTGTAACTAGATCTGTTTGGTTTTGGTTTGAAAGAATGCATCAAAAAGTAAAATGCGCCAATGGTTGCAAGTTGTCATCTAAATATTAAATCAGATGCTGTCTCTTTGACAGTGTCACAAGCGTCATTAAAACAACAACGACACACATTTTGGCAGGAGAAATGCGCTAATGATACAGAATTGCAATAGCACAACCAGGCACGCGTGTAATGTTTGCATGTTAATGTTTGCGCCCTTAGGCCCTGAAGGCTTTATTTAACACGACACAAAGCATCAGCCATTGATTTTACATGCTCCACTTCATCAATCAAACATTTGAACGCACATCCCAGGATACAATGACATTTACTGCTTCTTACTGCCTGGTGTGCGTGCGTGTGTGTGAGCGTGTGTGTGTGTGTGTGTGTGTGTGTGTATGCGTGCATGTGCACGTGTCTGTTGCGCACATTAACTACAAAGACATTATACCATTGTGACATGATGATTGTGTTGCTCATGACTTGAACAAAAAGAAAAATGACCAGAAGATGTATACTGTATTTCCCTCAGACAAAAACGTGCTATTTTGTGAAAACAGATACCAAATTTCTCAAATTTTGATTTAACCTGCAACATATTTTTTCACAGTACAGAAGGGTTACAGAGATTGCATCAATTACTGGTCGACTTGGTTATCATACACTCATGTTAGTGTTGCACTACATCTTAAAATACTGTAAGACAACATTTAACACGGCTGTGTTACACTAATGTGTTTAAAAACACACACATACAACCATGTATATAGTAAGGATTTTTTTTTTAATTTATTTGTTTTTTCATCCCAGCTAATACAGCATGAAGTGGACTTGTCACTGGCATGCACACAGATAGTTTATCTGTCATTGTGATCATGTCATCATTAATAAACTTGCATGAAACGACACCAGTGAGAAGCATTAAAAACATAACATTATTTACATGACATGATCACCAACAAAGAATTTCAAAACTTTTCCGCTAAGTCCTGGCTCATAGTACTGTCAATTTTCATTTGGTGCAGTGCCGGCATACAAACAAAGGAAAGTGTTTGTGGCATAACTTGCTTTAGTGAAAGAATACACTGAATCAAAAGTAAAAATATACAAAGTAAGCATTCCCGAAAGAGACAATTATGTACATTTTGGGAGGTTATCATTTATATTTTTTGATGATCAGTGGGTGGCATTATTGTTCTCCATACATCAATTTTCTGTTCATTTTCGTGCTGGATGGTAACATGCGTATATACCGTAATTCCTCAAATATGAGACGCACCTGTGTAAAAGGCGGACCCTTAAAGTTGGGGTCAAATTCTGGTATTTTCTATGTTATTGTGCGTAAGATTCACCAACACATTGGCAACAATAAAAAAGCTCAAGCAAAATGGAATAAATCTCATCTTTTGCAAACAATTCATAATGTCATGTTCATATCCATAAATTATAAATTTGTTGTGTAATAATTCAAGTGTGTTTCAGATTTCCTAAATTCTGAGCAGTCAGTGAACACCTCACAAGCATAATGTTGAATGCACTTGAAGCTGTTACGTTTCCTTACCCTCGCGACATGGTTGGAGTTCATTTTCAATACCCAAAGTTGAGTAGATCCGTGTTTCACCAAGTTTATGATTGTGTGTATGAGTCAAAAGACCACAATTAATAAAAAACTCAAATGGAATACCTTTCCGTGTACTCCAACTGGTGCACTCTTCATTGAGTCAGCTGGAGATATAATAATATTTACATTATCCATTGTAGTAATATTCCTTTGTGTGAACAAGGATGTACTTGGACGTTGGGTGAATCTCTTGCTTCTTTTGAAAATAATGCCATAACAACTAGCTAACATGAGCTGCCGTTAGCTGCAACAGGCACTTTGCTAATGGCCACCTGACATCCACTCTCTTAACTCGTCGCGTTATGGTAATTATTATTGCAAAAATAGAATACAACCGATATAGAAATACACATCTATGCATCCAAACTCAGCGAATGTGACTGACGGATCACACTTCTTCGAATGGTGTCGAATCAAAAGAAAATTTTTAAGTTACCATTTAATGGACGCAACCATACATTTGGCCTTCATTGTGAAATAATAAGTAATAACTGTGTATACAAAGATCAGGTTTTTCATATCATGAGCCCAGGTTAAGTGGTTTTGTTTGATTGTTGTTTTTTGTAACAACATTTATGTGGTCAAAATGGATATGAATTTAATTTGTAATTTCTGGGTTGAGAAACAATCACTATCACTGAATCAAAAAAGACCATGTATAGTTCAAAATAAATGAATAGATAAATAATGAACATGTTTATTAAGCCATTTGTTTGAAAGAAAGACAACAAAACAAAAAAGTGTTTTTCTTTTTTTTTGTTGAGATCCCTCCTGGCAACCCCCTTGAGGAGACATCTGGCAAAGGCCCAAATGAAATTCTTGAATCATGAAAGCCGCAATTGTGGTGCAATTTATGTAAGTAATACAGTTGTATTGGTCAATGCAATGTTGAAAGTATATTGTTCTATGTGACAGGCAGTGTTAAGGCAACATATTAAAGTTGTCTTTTCTCCCATCATGGACTTTATGGAACAATGCTATTTATTTGGATGACATAATAATATGACCTAAATGCCACATATAGCTGTGAAAAACGGTATAAACAATGGTATACAACAGCTGTTTTGTTGTGGTTTTGTTTTTGCTTGCTTTGTTTTTAAACTCGGTGACGCAGCAGTTAGAATGCCCCCCTCACAGTTCAGGGACGGGAGTTCAAATCTACCTGCTTCGGCCTTCCTGTGTGTAATTTAAATGTTCTCCCCGAGCCTGTGTGGGTTCTCTCCAGGCACTCCGGCTTCCTCCTATACTCCAAAAACACGCATGGCAGGTGGGTGTATTGGACATACTAAATTGTCCTTCGGTGAGATTGGGTGCGTGAATGGTTGTTTGTCTCTTTGTGCCCTGCGATTGACTGGCAAGCAGTCCCTCGCCAACTGCTCAGACTGATGGATAGATATCCCTTGTGAGGATCAGCAGCTCTAGAAAATGGGTGGATGGATGTTCTGATGTTTGATTTTTTATTTAATTAGCTCCAACTCAACTCACTAAATGTATTACTGTAGTTACATGCAAACAAAAGCATTTTTAAACTAAATGTATTTTGCAAGTATGCAGTACAGTACTTCAAATATGGGGAGAAGCATTTACCCCAACTCAGTGTCTCACTGCCATTACAAGACGCTAAAAAGAGATTTTTATTTTTAGTACAAGATTAAAAATATAATAAATAAATAAAAACAACTTCAAAACCTCAAAAATGCTTTATAGGTGTCTGCTCTGGGTCTCCCCCTTGTGGTTCCTTGATATTTACAGAGCTTTCTCTTTCCTTACCTGCGGGGCAGAGTCACCTGCAGGCCATCGGCCATTAACCTACTATTTAACAACAGATGGTACAGAGGGACGGCGTCTGCGTTTTGGTTTTCCGATACCTATTTGCCTTTGAGTTGCTAACTCGGATTTTTGCATCCCATGATGTCCGGCTTTCTATTGTTACCTTTCTGTAATAGCATGTTACATGCTCCTTTTTAGTGCTTGGTATTGTGTCTTAAAGGTGTATTCCCATATATTGTGATATAACAAAGGCACATTGCGATACGTCTTGCGATATCTTGGGTAATGTTTGTAAAAATAATCACTTATTGCGCACAACTTTGTGCTCTTCTTCTTATGCCATTTTTGCTCTTCAACCGTAAATGACACAGATTTGTGACATCACTTGCATTGGTGAAAAAAAAAAAAAAACAACAAAAACCAAAGAGAAATCTATTGTTAGAATTTATCAGCTACAGTGAATCCTCAAGATACGGTCACTTATGTACACTTTTTTTCAAAATGTACATATTTACATGTACATATGTAATATGTACAATATGTACATTTTATGTACATATTTCGAAAATTATTTAGCATATTAAAGAAACAAAATGAAATAAAACAAAACTTGCAGTCTCAAAATTCCCATTTAAAATAATAACACCACATGAGATTCTACTGCTCGGATAATACGGCTGCTCGGATATTTTTGCGCTTCTCCGGAACACATACAGGAGTTTATCGCCGATGACTTGAACACTGCGCGGACGCCAGCACTACTTTTGTTTTTGAACATGATCATTTTGGACTACTTGGTGTACAGTATGTGTTTGTATACACTTCAGCATAGTTTTTAACTGAAGGAAAAATTGTTCTGGACCCAAGTGTTCCTTTTAATGTCTTTGGGTCACTGCAGGGAATCTTCTCCCCCAGTGATAAACACTGCCATTTATCCGGGTGAAATATATAAGCCTACCTTTACGTGGCAGTCCATCCCATTCAGGTCACTTCACTGCTTCATCTACTGTAATGGGACATTACAGCAGCACTTCTGTGCATCATAATAAATGTTTGAAACTGATGTCTAGTCAAAGACAGACAGACTTGGTTATAAGTAAAGATGACTAATTCAACATTAAATGTATCAAAGTAAAGGATTTATTATTTTTTTCTCAACAATATTATCAACGTCTGCAGAGTCTCTTTGAGTCCACAAATGGTGGTGAGACAATGAGTTAGCGAAGAAGCTTCGCTTGTAGGTTTAAGGACTGAAAATGCACAAAAACTCCTTTTCCAAAAGAAACAACTACTTTTGGTGACTTGAGTTGTATGAACATGGAAAAGAAAAAGAATACAATGTTGGAAAAACTAACGTTTTTTCAACTATATAAAAAAACCCAACACATTTAGAACAAATCACAGCTGTTGTAGACTTTTTTCAATGTGGATAGATAAACAAAATTTTCCACTATCCTCTTCAGATATTCATGTTTGAGATACTTGGTGCAATAGTCTCTCATAATTATGAGTCCATGATTATTTGATGCCAATAGCACAAAAGTATTGATCACTCAGAGACCGTTAGTTTAGAGATGCTTGAGCTCCAGGCTTATTATTGCTTGTTAGATTTGGTTGTTTTTCTGTGTAAACATGAACCTTCACATGAGGGTATTAAGAGTTTTCTTTCACTAGGCGGGATGATGATTTTGACCTTGTCTTATCTTGGAATGATATTGATCAGATTCTTGAACAATGAAGAGAGAAGTTCACTATGCATATTTCAACACATAATAACAAACGTATTATGGGAACAGACATAATTTTACAGGGGTGAAATAGTTTAATGAGAATAACTCAATAATAACACTTTGAGAATGCTGACATTTTGTTTTTTCTACATAACGTTTTTTTCTACATAACGTTACAAAAAAACAAGAGTCAAATATTAATATTTAGAATATATCGATTGAAACATTGTTAAAGTGGAAATTCTCTTAGTTTAGATTTTACATGACTATTATAAATAAGAATCTCATTAGTAACATAAGAACTCATCTTAAAAATGTTTATTTAAAAATTAGACTAATTTCTGAGAATCAGCCTGATTCTATTTTTGCATGAATTTCTTCGATTTGTTTATGTCATAACTTTGTTTCTGTAACATCCTCATTAACCTGTCTTCATTATTGCAAGACTTTAATCAATACACTTTTCCCATGTCATTTTATGACTTATTTTACATGCACGTTTAATCCTACAATCAGTAAGGAAAAGTTACAGCATGAAAGAGTTCATGAAAATGGAATCCTAAAAATATGAACGCCAGTCCGGTCTCTTATCATGAACTACAATGACGACCGACTGGTTTTTCGTGATGATATCCTGTTTAAACGAAACCTCCTCCTGCTTTTGTGTCTAGTTAGTGGGGAAAAAAAAGAATGAGGGAAGGATTCATCAATGTCACCCAAACACAGATTACAAATGACAGCAAAGTAAAGAATGCCCTGCCCCCCCTCGCCTTTGTTCTTCTCTTTTAATTCTGTTAATCGCCCTCAGGTAAAGATTAGCTGCTCTTGCCAATTACGTTCAGCCTCAAATGTTGCAGCTACAAGGTCACTATTTCTTTTTTCTCGGGCACACACGCAGGCAAACACAAACACACACATTTGTCTCCTTGTGAGCAGGATTGACTTGTCATGTACTTCTAATAGGCAGCACAGGGAATCATTAGTCCACCTCGCCTTCCTGACTGATGGCTATTTCACTCCAATCATCTGAGCCGCGTGCGCGCACGCACACACGCGCGCGCGCGCGCGGCAAGCCTCACCCCTTCCACCTTCCCACTATTGACGGAGCGCGTCGGAGCTGAGCGGAGACGTCTTAATCAAGTTGGACACAGCGGGCATTGATTTGACAAGCTGCTGTAACGACCTCCTTGTTTTGCTAAAGGATCACTGTTTATCTGGGCCACGGCTCATATGCCCCGCGTGCTTCATCGTCATGGAAACGATGATCACAACTGATTGGCGGGCCTCCGCGTTTTTGACCGTTGTCCGTCACACGCGCGCGCCTTGATCATGTTTCGGTTTGGACTTTTCCGTGTGCTTGAATGTGATACAATAACAAATCGTCAGGGGTCATTGGCTACACACGATCAAAATTCTGCACCTTAATGTGATGAATTAGATCAGGGGTATGAGTGGGCCACATGGAGGAAAGCCTATTTTGAAGTAGGCCTTACTCTGTGAATTATGCAACATGATTTCACCAATTAGTGTCAATTAGATTTAGATTTTCCCTGGCCCCAATTCCCTCCAAATAGTGTCAATTAACTGTAAATATACTGTTGAAAAAATAAAAAAACCCTAACCCTAACCCTATATATATATATATATATATATATATATATATATATATATATATATATGTGCTGTATGTGGCTGAGCTTTTTTTTTTTATTCTTTTAAATCAAAATCTAATCTTTCAAAACCTCCTGCTAACGTGGAAACCTCTGGTTTCATGGCTGCGCGTAACCAGCTTCAATGGAGATTTGAGTCATCACGGTACTTTTTCCCGCAAAGACGTGGATGACCGTGATTTCAGAGGCGGAGGTTTTTTCTGATTGGAGCCGTCAGAGGCGTAACTTTTTTTCTGATTGGTCAGAATTTGAGACAGCATCGCCGCCTAGCGACTTGGCATGCTTGTACACGAATGGCATGCTTGTACACGAATTTGAAACCGCACATGTGATTCCATATAGACATGACTTTTTTAAATAAAAACCAATGACGAAGAGGAGACTATGAACACGGTTACATGTAGACAAGCCCTAAATGAACTTTCTTTTTGGTCACCTATACATCCCAATTTAACATTTTTCCTTAAATTGCATGAAATGGATGGACTTTTTCTATGATCATTTTTCATTTGTGCATAAAATACATATTTTGTATAGACTACAGAAGAGAGCCTATCCCAGCTGTGTTCAGGCGTTGGACAGGGTATACTCTGAAACAAAATTTCCTCATGTGGGAAATGACGCGGTACATGTCCTGCGCAAACGTGCAAGTACGTGAACAAAATGGAGAGGTAAAAAACAAATAAAATACATCGAGAATTATTTTGTTTTGAAAAGTTCGGGGCAGGCAAATGACCTTGCGTGGCTAGTTACAGTATGTTACGGAAGAAATTCATGAATTGGCCAATCATCTGACCTTGGCATCTGTTAGTTATGATGAGTTTCGATGACATTCCATGTGTTGAAAACGAAGTGGATACCCAGTGGATGTACAGTAGATGCCATCTTATACAGTACTTGTTACACTTAACAAGGGGCAAACCAAAAAGCGATGCGTGAACAGGACAAGACAAAACGCAAAGTAATGAAGTGAAACTTAAAATGTATAAAGTCTACATGCTTTTCAGTCTAGGCCCTTTCTGTCAGATTGTCTTCCCTGTTGTGAGGTCTTCTGACCCCTCCCAGCTATTGACTACCTGCCACCGATAACCCAACTCCTGCTTACCAAGTAAGAAGACCTGCTCTGACTGCCCGAACAAGATTCTGGAGTTCCTAACAAACCAACCGACCTGCCTCTGCTTATGATTTGTTGTTGTTGTTGTTGTTTTTATAACCGTGCTTCCTTATTCATCAGTCAGAGAGCTTCTTTCATTCGCTACATTCCAAACTTGCTCAGGAGAACATGTTTTCCCCCATCAAAGAAAGAATATTTTGGTCATAAATTTCGAATAAATTCATTATGTAAGATTGGCAGGCATGAGTGGTTTTGTCCACAAATATCAGGACAAATCCACTCTTCACACATCTCATCTATAAGCATAGTCTTTTCAGACAAGCTTAAAAAGACATAATTGGTTGGGAAAGAGCAAAATTGGAATAATTGTTTGTTGTCTTTATGTGTGTAGCCAGCCGTAGGGTACCTGTTTGGCTTAGGTGGATGGATTTAATGTTCAGGTTCAGAATAGAATTGAGATTTAGATTAGTGTTGGTTCAGGAATATGATAGTTGTCTGTTTTAAATGGGTTTGGGTTATTAAGTTGAGTGTGATACCACTACAAATGGAATTCCACAGTTTAGTAAAAAAGACAAAAATGGCACTGTCCTCTGTTTTAAGATTTTTTCATACAAAAATGCTTTGTGCTGGTTAAGAGCGAGTTGGCAAGAAAAAAACATTTATCTTGGGGTAAATCAATGTAAAAAGGTTAAACCACTGAGGTAGTGGATTAAGTTACAGGTTTACACGTTGGGGTAAAGCAAGAATTTAGGGGGTCAGGGATGGATATAAGATTACATTTATAGGTAAGCCTTCCCTAAATTATTATTTGCAAGAATTTCAAATAGCCAACATCCTGTTACTGGCGTTTTCACATCCTGAGGCAATGACCAACATGTCAACATTTTAATAGGAACAAGAGGGCATTGTTGCTAATGACTGTTATAATAGTTTGTTTTGCAAACTGGTGGAGCCTTTGTTTCCGTCACAGGGGTCACATGTTCAATGTCGCCCCAGACCCTCAAGTGCACTCTTTGCAGATGAGCCGCTGGGTTTAAATGAGGTACTATCATCATCTCAAGTGTCCTAAAACAAGCAGAGGTTGCTGATGAGTCATCTTTTGCATACGGCTGAGAACTTGCTATTTGTCACATCACAGCCTAGTACGTCAACTGCACGGCACAAGACAGGAAGGTTCTCCAGCGTGTGATCAAGACCTCACAGCGTATCTGTGGAGCAGCCTTGCCTTCACTGCAGGACATTTATCACACCAGGGTTCTGCAGAAAACACGCAACATTATCAAGGACAGGACACACCCACAAAACAACCTGTTTGAAATGCTGCCATCAGGCAGACGCTACAGGAGCCTGAGGGCCAGGAATGCCAAAGTGGCAAACAGTTTTTACCCACAAGCCGTCCGGATCCTCAACAAATCCCTCACAAACCAATCTTTCCAAACCAATAATATCTTGCACAGTTTTTTTTTTTTTTTTTTTTGCACTACATGATATTCTGTTTATTGCTATTTATTTAATGTTCATTTAAGGAATGTAGTCTGCTGCTCAAGTGAACAGCATAACAATCTCATTGTATGGTACAACTATACCTATGACAATACAGTAAATATCTTGAATCTTGAATTTGTTTACTTGAAACGACAGTCATTAGTTATTTCAGCGACCTCGTTCAGGGAGCGCCTCAATGTCACACCGTGATACGGCCCAGAGTGCCTCCCTTACCCTCTTCCACCAACCCTCTGAGTACAGACCAGGTAAGTCATTACTTTTAAAGGCACGTTATCTCCAAGTCACAGAAGGACATGTTGATAGCAGAATAAAGTACACAATCATAAATGTTTATGCAGTATTTCTTGCCGTATGATTGCGTTTTTATGGTTCGTATTGTGATATGGCTTGTTTTTGCTGCCATCACCTGTGCAATGAAAGGAGACGCCAAGGGGACATTCGGGTGTCACTTTATGGGGGCGAGGGGGCGAGGACGGAGTCTACGGCTTGCCCCCGTGCGGTAAACACACGGCTGAGCTAAACGGCTGATCAATCAATTTCAGAGAGATCGATCGGCATCAGTTCTGACTGCATGCACACACCCTGAGCCACTTTATTGTAAATCAATCATTTTGAACGCATCTCACAGGCAGCGCATGTGTGTTTATGGAGGGGTGGTGTCTTCATTCACTAACAAGCCATCAATTCCCACTGCCTGAATTGCAACCTTTATCAGGGCACATCAGCAGCCCCCTTCTGACACACACTAACACACACATTTTAACGACTAAAGGTTTTGTATCGTCAACTGCAATGTGATGAAAGTTGAGTTGAAGTCAGTTATTCGATGTCACATTTTCCAGAAAATTACAGCTATCCCCAACATTTTTTTGGGAATGGAATTGTGCTAATCTACAACTATCAACTTTTCATCATCCCAAAGGAAAAACTGCATTGCCTTGTTTTTTGACTCTCCACTGGGTGTCTGATGACTTCAACATACAGTCCTGGTTCTCCCTCCAACTTGGCTGATTGGAAGATTAAAAAAAAACAAATAAACATGTTCAGTTGGCTTCCAGAGTTTCTTGATTCCAGGGGCACCGAAATTGGCCCAACACCCTGGCATCAATGATGATAAATCAGAATTTGAATTGAAACAATAATCCTCTTCTGTTGATGATACAATAATTAATGCTGAAATTAACGTGGTACAATCAAGTGATTTTTGTTTCAGTCATTTTTTTGTTATGTGATTTTCACATAGCATAATAAATCTAATTTGTAAGTCTACCAGGTTCAGGCATCGGCTATGGGTCATAGGCTCTTTCCAAATGGAATGTCACTGGAAATGGAGGAGAAAAGTTAGAGACAGTCCATCAGCATCCTCTCCAGCTGCCTCTTGCTGGACAGGATGCACAGCGTCAGTATGGCGACTTTGACTGTGAGTGTGTGGTCTGTGAGCAGGAGCAGGCTCTGGAGGATCTTCTGAGACACAAGCTGGCAGAAACCCACAAGGCAAGAGAAGGTCACGATGGAGTGTGAGAGTAGGTCCATCTTGCTTCTCAACATAAACAACACAAACCTCCTGCTCCCACCTGTCCTCGAGTTTGGGTTTCCCACGGAATCGCACATTGCGGACAAGAACTCTGTCACCGACTTCTAAGCTTGCAGGTTTTATATGTTGATTGAAGTGGCATTTGTTTCTTTGAGCTGATCTTTGCATTTTGTGAAGCAAGTTTGTCACTCTCCTCGAGACGGGATTTGAGACTCCTCACATACTGGGAGTGCGAAGGAGCACACACCGGCACACAGGTGCGTAGCCACGTGTGAGTGTATTGAGTGGTTTCAGGAGGGTGGCATAATCCCAGATAAATCTTCGGTAATATCCTACGAAATCAAGGAATCCTTAAAGGTTCCTTAATGTTCCGGGATATTTTCTCAAGATCAGTTTCTTCACCCCTTCAGACACAACATGGCCAAGATACATCAAACTGGTCTGGAAAAAATTACATTTTTGGGGGGACAGTTTATGACTAAAGTCTATCAGATAGTTCAGCACCCTCAGTAATCTCCTCTCATGCTCCTCCAGAGTACCCGAGAAGATGATGATGTTGTCAAGGAACACCAGAACTTCCTTGAGAATCAAATCTCCTGTACACCCCTCTACGACCCTCTGGAATTCTACTAGTTTCATTGGTTATCCCTTGAGGCATCCGATTCCATTCCCAGAAACCCAGCGGCGTTATAAAAGCTGTTTTAGCTTTGTTAGCTTCATTCATCTGGATCTGGTCATATCCAGATTCCAAATCTATAACTATAAACTATTTGGAGGCCATTAAAGCAGAGAGCAACTCCTCAAGATTCGGCAGAGCGTAGGCATATTTGATTGTCTGCAAATTCCACTTGCAACAGTCAATGCAGAGTCTGACTGTATATCGCCATTACGCTTACGGACCACCACAGACCACAGCCAGTTGACGATCGTTTATCTGACTATGGATTCTATAACTGCTTCTTTATTTGGGTATCATTCTTTATTGGAGTATCATTCAAAATCAACAGGTTTGTGTCTCTGGTGGTAGAAAACTGCTGGGAGCTAGTTAAGGGTTTATAGTAATATATATATATATATATATATATATATATATATATATATATATATATATATATATATATATATCCTTGAAAGTTCAAACTGGTAAGATGCTTGTATGGCTTTAATATGTTTTTTCCATTTCTTCATTACACACCTCTGCCTTGTGTTGTGACTGTAGCTGTGCCCTCGCCATTTTAACCACTTTTGACGACGTGTCTAGCGAGTAGATGAGTGCCAAGGCCCCTGACCCCACTGCACGCTAACCTGGGGCTAACCATGTTTGCACATTAGAAAGAGAAATGAGGACAAACGCCAGGCTGCCTGGCCTGTGCATTCTCCTGCCGATCGCCTCTGACGGCGGAGTGTGAAATTGCTCACAAGATGGTGGGACTCATTGTAGGGGGCTTGGGGGGGGTCAACATAACACCTCCGAATTGGTGCTGCTGGTGACGTTTGAAAAAGTCCTCCGAGATGAACGAGTAGCCTTGATAAGGGAGACACCTTGCCTGGTGCGCTAATATATGAGCATCTTCTCTCCGGATGACGGCAAGGTGCCAATTTTGAATACTCATCATGCACTCCATTTAACACCAATCCAACTACAGTGACTTAAATAGGTAAAGCACCAGGCCTTCTATGAATTATCTTTATTATTACTATTATTTCAATGAGTCTCTTTTTTTCTATGCTCGACACCAAAAGACTATTCCTTAAGAACTTACTCAGTTACTCAGAGAGCAAGAAAAGACCCTGCCACCAGTATCCCTGTTCAACATGAAATTGGGTGGGAAAGCCCATCATGACAGAATGTATACAAATGCCACATTGAATAGCAAGTCAACCATTTTGCGTGAATTTTAAGGCTAACAAATATGCTGATGTATGGCCTCATTCCTGGAGATCTGCGGGGCAATGGAGACACAATATAATTCCCCCCAGTTCTCTTCCCAGACATCACAGTGGATCCTCACTGACTGACAGATTGACAGCCCAAAGTGATGGAGCAGCTAATAACATGTCACTATACGTAAATCAAGATGAATGCTGCAACACCATCTGTATCGGTAGTGGCTCGGAGAGAAGGGTCATCAACAAGCGCCCGTGCCTTACTCCCTGTAGGTTGGGGGTTGACGGTGTAACCCAATGATATTTTACACTTGAGAGTCAAGGTCAAGAAGTGCTATCTATCAGCACCTGTCATTTATGCAGAGTCGCTGTGAAAGTGTATGCTGACATTTCTCTCACCTTTAACGCACTTAGGTAGGAATCCATAATTCTGTTAGCCATAATATATACTTGTGTGTGTGTGTGTGTGTGTGTGTGTGTGTGTGTGTGTGTGTGTGTGTGTGTGTGCGTGCGTGTGTGTGTGTATATATGTTTCAGTGACTGGACCCCTCACATGCATTACTGGGCTATGCACACTATTTTTCAGAGCATTTAAACATCAATAAGCCTGCATCACCAATTTAATCTTATCCTTCTACGTGCCAAAACTAATAAGTAATAATAATTTCAAATTATTTGTCCACGCAGTTGTATGAAGTCCACGAAGGCAAGCTTTAACAAGATTGAACGCTAAATTACAAATGGCAATCTATGATAAGTGTCACGTATGGGCATGGTGAGCTGGGAGGAAGAAGGAAGGGGACCCAAAATATGCAGGAAAACTGAGAAATGTGTGGCTCAATCAAAAAAGGACGTTTTAACAAGTACAGAAAATGAGGCAGGACCAAACCGAGAGCAAAACTGGAAAAAGTGTCACCAGGCAGGTGGACCAAATCAAAAAAACGAGAACGCAGACAATAAAGGCAGACGCGAGTGGAACAGAAACATGATCAAAACCCAACAACAACATAAGCTAACCAAACATGACAATTGAGTATGAATGACATAAAATGACAAAAACGTATCAAATCACCCAAAACGGCTGTCCCAAAGTTATTTCAATACAAAATCCATTCATCTTTTTACAAGACTTTCTAGTAGTTTGTCTTCGTGTTTCATTTCCAACAATAAATCATTTTGAATTGACATGAATGGCAATGCTGAAAGTCGTGTCAGTCCAATTTCCGTTTAGCTCTTCTTCAGCCATTGTGGGTTAAAACAAAACAAAACAAAAACAAGGGAAAAAAAATGTCTGCGGGTCTGTCTTCGAGGTACGCTAATGCTAACGTTAGCTGGTTAAGCAACATGTTTTTTTTTTTCTTGTTTTTTATTATTATTATTTTTTAAATAACTTTTTTTTAACTTCTTCCACCGTTAACCATGGTGGATCAATATAGCACCGCCTTCCTGCAGTGAGTGTCCAGTTACGACACGTTGTACATGAAGGTTCTTGAAGGCAATGTATTGTAACATTTAATGTGGTGTTTTTGAAGCGCTTGAAATGATTTACGTGTAAAAAAACGATTCCTAATACGGCAAAAATCATATGAAAACCTCTCTCAAGCGGACTGATTAAAAAAAAAAGTAAATATAACAAAAATGAGGCGTTACAAGACCGATCGCATTGCGTCACATCGTATGGCAATACTGTATATTGATATATATTAACATTATCGCCTAGCACTAATTATTTGATTCTTTTGAGAGGTTGCTACAGGGCATGTCCACAAAGACATCCAGAAGCTTGCTTTGCTGAATGTGCAAGGAGAGCCAAGAGTTGTGGCAGAACAAGTCAGGGCTTCTTCACCATGACATCACACTAGCCTGAGCATCTGACAGTTCCTGGCCAGGAAGAAAGTGGCCATATTGGGGCAACCTCCAGACTTAGCCAACGTGACTCCATGTAAGACTTTTCAAATAGGTAAACAGCAAATAGATGGCTTTGACGATGGAACTTTTGCAGGTATGCATGATGGCATGACAGAGAAGCCTGAAAGTCCATGTGAAAGGGGAAAATAGTATATATTTGGTGGCAGCAGTCCAGGAGTTTTTGTTTTTGTGACAACTCATATTTGAGGCTGGAACTAAAAGAACAGAAAAATCAACTTTTTCAGTTTAGAACACAAATACATCCATTTTAATTTGAGAAAAATACAAAAAGAAACCATGTACAATCCTATGTACATCCATTTTGTACAAGACAGTATATTTATCAGCAGATTATGTTTGACAGTCAGGTAGATCAACTCAGCACCACCAAAATAATCCATCATGTCCAGAATACATCCAAAACAAATAGACTGCTATGTCAAACTCCCGACTTGCTGCGGTGGACAATGTCATGATGCCTGAAATTCTCGTTTAACTGATGATAATGACAACAAAAACAAAAATGCATTTTTCATGCATTATTTAAGACTCCAGTCTCTGTATGGGTTACAAATTAGAATATCTAGTACAACTCCCAGCAAATAAGTTATTCTATCCATTCCCTTTAAAGCAAAAATAGATCAACTCACGAAGTGCAACAGTCACGTGATGCATGATACAGTAGATTATTGGTTAAGTGAACAGCGTGCGCATCGTTCAGTCATTCATAGTGTAACTAGGAAAACCGCTAAATGCCACTTGTCGCGAACTGTGGGGCTACAGGCCCTCCTCTTGACTTTCGAGCCAGCCTGGCACTGCACCGGCATGGAGGCGTTGACACATTGGATGTTCTCCACGCCGATGCAAGATGACAACGTCACAGTGGAAAAGAATGAACGAATAAACTCATTCACTGCCAGCCCAATTCATACGGATATTTCAAGTCTATTGTTGTCAATGGTAGCGAACGAGTTAAATACAAAGCGAGCTTGTGTACCTGAATGACTGAAGGATGCTCAACTACAATTCTTCATTGCACTTCAAAAGCAAATCGTGTTGAGAAATGGAGACACATGACCAGGAGACATCACAAAAAAAAGAAAAAACAATCATAAAAGGCTCGCGAAAGAAAGTCAGACAAATCTTCCGTTAATCGGTATAGTCATGTTAAAATCATTTTGCATGAAATGTGATTATGTGTAAGGATTTCAAAACTATAGTCTGTAAACAAAAGAGTCATCAAAAATGGAATGTTAGTGCTGTTTGAACACAAGGCCATAAAACGCACACGTACGCACACGGACATAAAACATAGGAAAATTAAGGACGTTCTCTCGGTTAAGCGCATTGGTGCTACCTTTCCATCGTTTGCTTGAACTACAAAAGTCTTGATTTTAAGTAATTTCTATGCTCAAATAGTAATCCAATTGTAATGTTTGTACTCGCAGGTTGTTTGTTTGTTTCTCTTATTTATTTATTTTTTCTCTGTAAAATCTATTTGCTACAAGTGTGAGGACAATGTGATCACAGTTCAAAGTTCACTTCAGGACAATGTGCATGAGGCTTCAGTATAGTTGCGCCACATCCAATAGACGGACAATAAAGCTTTTCCGACGTGCTTTTGAGCTCTGGTGAAAGAAATGAGCGTCTATTCTGTAGAAGTAAATGGGTTGAGTTTACACAAACACCGACAGCACAATATCATGTTCTTTTCCACGTATGACTTCTTTTAGAGCCTACAGACGATGTGGCAAGAAGTTCTCTTGGTTTTAAATTGTATTTTGCCAAACAAACAGAAACAAAAACAAAATTACACACACACAAACACAACCATCATGGTCACACTGCAATAGTGTGCACGAGCTTTCATCTCCACACTTGGGACCTAATTTAGGTCAAACATATAATGTCATTCAGTCGGAGGAAGCGACTCTATCATCTATTATTCTTTTTATTACAACTCTTTTATATATATATATATATATATATATATATATATATATATATATATATATATATATATATATATATATATAATTCTTTTCAGTTTGTAGCTAAGAGGGCTTCATAGAGCTTATTTGTCCCGTTAACCGCTTTAGTTGACTTCTGCAGAGGCGAGCTGCCAGGCTGAAGATGACGGTTAGCGAAAAAAAAAATACTCGTGATAAAAGCATAGCTGTCGGAGTGGAAACAGAACTTGAATGATATGCACTCATCTAGTTTTTTTGCCTAGTCATGTTTTGGGAGTCTACACACTCCGTCTTTCCCGTTGCATCTCTGCCAAACCAAACCAGATTTGAGCCCTTCTTTGAGCAGCACGTTTTTTTTTTTGGTCATTTTTTTTTCTGTTTGAGGTGATGGGTACCTGGGATTGGCGACAGAGAACATCCTAGCGCCTCCATGCCAACCCCGTGCCAGGCAGTCTCAAGCAATCAGAGGAGGACCCGATTTGCGCCCACTTTTACGCGATACGTGGCCATTCCTTTTTCAGCATTCGATCTTTGTGATCCCAAAAGCTGCTGCTGCTTTTAGCTCAAACCTGGGTGGGTTCTGGTCGAGATGAAAAGTTTTCTCATCAAACTTTTGAGGCTACTTGGCTGTTTTTTAAATTCAGACTACCCACCAAATGAAATGATCTGCATGATAAGATCCCTCTTAAACCCCTCGAGCGTCTCTCCTCTGAGACACCAGTCCCTCGTCAACAGCACCGCGTTGCTGTTATTCTTCTTTTGTTGTTATTTTTTAGTGCAAATAGAACAGAAGTACACAAGATGGAGAACCTTGAGACTAGTCGGTTGGAAGAGTCACGTCCGAAGAGGTCTTTGGGGCGATGATGTGAGCCTCGTGCTCCAATAAGCTGTCACCCTTAGTCAACTATTGCAAAGCATTACAGGAAGTACTTTTTCTCTTTCTTGCTCGCTCTCTCATTGAAGCTTCAAATAATAATAATAATAATAATATTTCCAAAAAAGTGCTAGGTGGGAGGAGGGGGGCTGTACAATTTGTTATTTGATTGTCATTATGTACATCTCTATTGATAGATAAATAAATATAACAATGTCCAAAGAGCATGGAAGTAACATTAAAGGTATACACATAGCAGGTCCAGAACATAGGTTCCTGTCCAGTTCATGTCCTTGCGCCTTCATCGACATCAGCATGACTCCTCCAAGACATCTGCTGAGTGAGTGAGCTAAAGCATTAAAAGCGGTTCAGCATTCGTCTTCGACTTCTCGAATGGGTGGAATCAAACTACTTGTGGATTTGTACTGGTTGACTTGATTGGCCATGTGAGTGCTCATTGGCTTGATCTGAATGTTCCGCGGGTAGGCGTTGTCCGGTTCATCTGTAAACCATTTCTTTTCTGTAGATGAGGAGAAACAAAAGTGACACAGAAAGTCATGAGATGAGTCGGAAAAGTTTCACGCTGCATCTGAGAAATTTGCTTTAGTAGAAGTATGGGTATGCTATTTCGAGTCCGCATCAAAACCTGAGATTGTGAGACCTTTTTAAGAACTCTAGCAAAGTGCATAGTTGAAATTATAAGCCATCTGATACTTGGTAATCGCGATGAATTACAGTGACGTGATCTGAATTTGTATCTGAAGTTTATTGAAAGGCCATTCATGTTTCTGCATTATGAAAGATCAACTATGATATAGTTCACCAAAGAGACTGGCATTGGTCTTTCCGTTTGTAACTGTTTAAAATGGACGAACAACCTTATTACAGTGATCTGTAAAGAATACAATATAATAGAAATTGGCTTTCTTGATAGGTAAAGCGCGCAGTCTATTTGAGGGAGGTATTTTTTTTAACGCGGTAGATCGAACACCCGGTGGCATAATTTACACAGCATTATATTGATTTTATCTATTATCTGCTACGTGACAGAAGAAAGAAACATGGTATCGGTCTTCCTGTAGATAGTTGTTTAAGTCATTCACTACCATTGATAAAACTCACACACGCACTCACACTTCCTCGAATGGTGTCGGATAAAAGAAAAAAAAAGTTACCCTTTATAGGATGCACCCATACTTTTCGCCTTCATCTTGTTGATGCCACTATTTTAGGGAATACAGTTATAAAGATTTAAGTATCTTAGAGAGATGAAGTTTCTTGAGTTTGTATGTTTAACTGCCAGACCATTTTCCAGACCACTTGTAAAAATTAATTTCAACATCGCAATGTAGAGCAAAGCTATGTGTGCGTGTGTCGCATGCGCAGGGATTGATCTGTGTAGGGTTCACACGGATTTTGGGGCCGTGGGGCTGTGTGCCCGCCATTTGATGTTTGGTGTCACGCCAGCTGTGGGGCAAGGTTTCTGCCATCTAGCTCTTTCCGATAGGGCAAACTTGTCGCCTCAAAGCAGCACATCAGGTGCGCTGCTTTAGGAGGAGAGAGGCTCATACGACACACATCCCCTCCAATTTAAGCTTCCAATCAGTCACGACTCCCACTTTCTCAGCGTGACCAATGGCAGACTTTCAATCGCACTTTTTGCCCGCTTCGCGACTGCATCAAGAGGGTTTGAATCAGTGTGACCTACATGCGTTGTTCGCCCGAAAGATGCGCAAACACACAACCTTCTCGCGCACACATTGCAAACCATCTCACATTTGAAAGGGAATGATAAGAAGGAGTGAAAGATAGCACAACAAAGCCATGATAGCAGGGAGGGTTCATAGACGAACCAAAATGAAGTAAGTTTGTCAATGTCATGCATGGCAGAGAGGCGCTTGTGTGGTGAGGAATAGGAGGAGCTGGTGGAGGAAGGAGCGGCAGCAGTGTTTACTTTCAAGCAAAACTTAAAGAGAGGGATGTGTTTCAGTGAAGGTCGTAAATAAAAGCAAACTCCCCGCATCATAACGACGTCCGCGGAGGACACGGTTATGATGGAACGTCAAGGTTGCCAAGTCATGCAGAATCGTTAGCTTGCATACCTGGGCCCATTCTATTCATCCTTGTTGCACTTCAGAGAGAGAGGTGAGTAATCTATGGTAAGTAAGTGCGTCTTTACAGTCTATACAGCAAATACACATACCGCTAAAGTCACATCAGACATGTTCACTTTAAGGGCTTATCAACAAAGACAAGTACTTTTACCAAACAACTGACTATTCTGCATGCTTTTCACAACTGCATCACAGTTGTTAATGAATGTCTTTCTTGCAGAACCAGGTCCACACTAAAAAGAAAAAAACAATGCATTTTCATAAAAACAGGCTTAAAAATGAAACTGGAGTGATTCATATATTGTAATTCTACACAAAATACCTATTATAATGATATACAAAACATTAGAGTAGCTCAAAAAGTGGTAAAGTTATAGCACTATGACTAATGCCAAGTTGAAATTCCTAGTTCTGAGAAAATAAAACACATTTTAAAGTTGTTGCACATTCATCTTTCAAACATTTTTTTTTTTCTCATTAAGTCACATCAGCACTTAGAAGTCTCTCCAAAAAAGCTGCTTACATTAATGCAAGGGAGACTGGCTTTGCAAAGAAACGCGAGATTTTTTTTTCATTTTCAGATTTCATATTTCGCCTCCTCCGAAAAAAAAAAAAGTACAACTATGGACATTCGTATGTCCAAGACCGATTCGTCTCATACGTGATGTCTCATCAATAGTAGATATACATCACAAGTGACAACATTGGGGAGGGATCCAAACATTATTCAGTATGTATATTTTATAATAATAAGCGAGTACATCATTACCCAACAGGCATTTCAGAACTTTTACTCTATTCGTGATGGGAGGGTTGCTCTCATCATTGTAAATAAAACGTCAAAAGGCCTTGTGACACAACTTGCTTGAATGCACTCAAATGAAAGCAATAAATTACGAGAAGAATTAGACTCGTTTAAGTGAGACGCTGACGATGAATTACATTTGAATTATTCATTGTGTTCAGTTGACATGATCTGCCTGCCATGAGGTGAGGGACGACAAGTTTTATACAATAAACACTGTACACTTGTGTTGGTGCCACTGTTCATCCGGCTGGTAATGCTAAAGGCTCACGTTATGCGGGCAAATGTTTTCGACTATACAGATACAACTCTATTCTTGTGCAATTTTTACCGACATACAACTCCAACTTAATCGTTGTACTGCAATAATTTGCATGTTCTTTTCAATGTGGTCCTAATTGTCCTTTAAATCTGAATCCAAGAGGAATAAGACATATTTAATATATATGTCAAGCTTTTATCCGTAATAACAAAACAGGAAGAAGTGCCTGCTAACATGCAGTGAAGAAGATGCACCGTGAACAACAAAAAGTCAAACACAGCTTATGAGGGATGACATTTACAGCAACACCTAATATATTGTTTCATTCCTTGAAAACACAAAACAAAATATTCAGGAACTAAAGGAGAAAACAGGCAGGTGATCTGTAATCCCCCACAGTGAGATTTTTTTGCCGACGTTTGGATGTTTTCACATTTTATACTGTAGTAGTTAACCTTCATTTATACTTCTGTGACAATTACTGGAAGCTACACATATATGTTTTAAATGTTTTGACATCTTGTGTTAAGACATTTTGCAGTCCTTTTATTTAAAATATTTTTAAACTTAAAAAATGGAATTAAAAATATCCTCAGTGTTGTACAAGTACGATTAACCTTTTCAGGCTCAAATTAAGTTTTTTTTTTTTCTTCAAACTTCTAAAAAAAGTAAAAATGCCTCAATCAATATTAATGTGGAATACATAGGGGACTCTCATATTATTGTTGAAAATTTGCAACGCCTGTCTGGAGAGGGTTAATGGTGCGTGGGATCCTCTAGGAGGCAAGAAAAATGGTAGAACTAAATAAATGTCAAAATTTAGGTAAAATACAAAGTTTTTTTTTTTCAATCATTGAAAACATAACATTCAATCAAACATTTTTGGATAAAGCTTGTCGCTATGTAGCTTTAAACTTTAATCCAGTGCAGTACAGTTTATACTTTTCAAATGGTATATAATAACAAATAGAGAAATAGAGAATGCTGAACAGGTCCTAATTTGCCGGGATAAGTGATAATAATCATTAACATTTGGATTGAACCTTAAATTTGCAGGGATTACAATGACTGCTGCACAAAATTATCTTAACGTTAGCACTAAACGGCCACAATAGGATGACATCAATACACCAGCGGTTCACTAGTATCGACAACCATCAATGTTTGTGTAGAACAGTTTTGCCTACTTTCCAACTGCAAATTGCCAAGTCACAGTAAATTTGAGTTCTGTCAACCCACATACTGTGTCAAGTGAGTTAATGTAATGTTGTGATGACACAGTGAAAATGATTATGGAGGAAAAGCATGAGCAAGGAAGGCAATAAAACTCACGACACACACACACACACACACACACAGGCCAAGAATACGGATAAATCACACATATAAAACATGGAGCTTGCATGCGTGGGATATTCATTTCAGTGCACTTACTTGTGTTTATCTCGGGCTTCCCGAGTTTTACTGCTGCGGTTCTGACGGTTGGAGGCTGGGACGGAGTGAATAGATGAGCTCTTCTTGCTGGAGGAATGAGAGGAGTGGGACGAGTGAGACAAGCTGGTTCGAGACTGGCCCGCATTGTGGTCAAACTGCATGAGGCAGAAGATCAAGTCTGTGGGCACCAGCTCAAACTCGTACGGCGGGTTGGTGATCACGTATCTGCATAGACGACATATATCAGTCAGGACTGTTAGCAACAAGGTGAACAACAAGGAAGATGACCAACATCCCTAAAGTGGACACGTTTATTTTCCACCGCTCTTCTTATTCAAGGCCGAGCTGACTTGGTCGACAGTCAAGCCACTTGTGCATGAGCCAGTGAGTAGGAACTGGTCCCATGCTCATTGTACTGAAGTCAGCCATGTGTGACTGAAATAATAGTAATGGCCTTCATGCTAAAACAGAGGATGTCACGGTTGGCTGTGGGCCAAAGGTGTTGAGATAGGCAGAGAACTGTCAATGTGAATCGATGATTACAAATGGAGATACCTACCAGTGTCTACCAGTTTGATACAGACTAAATAATGGATTTGCTTCAATTACCTTTAATAGGGTTGATGTATGTATTTTTTGGACTATAAGCCACGACTTTTTCCTCATGATTTGAGCCCTGGGGCTTATAGTCCAGTGCGGCTTATCTAGTGTTTTTTCCCCACCAGTTAAGCAAATGTGTGTATCTGCTCAAGGAGTCAGAAACAACTATGAAATAGAACTGCAAAGATGTGAATAAATGGATTTTTAAAATATACTATTAAAAACAAGTTTCAATAAAATTTCTAAATTGAATAGGATTATTCTGCCCTTCAAAATCCAGTACTACCTTTGTTGAGATTTGCCCATGGACATAGAGCACCCTTTTCTGGTTACTTTGAAATATTGTTTTTCTCAGTAGACGAGAGTTCTCCAATGTGGCTGCACGCAAAGACGACAGGTTAAAGTTCGAGGATTGCTGATCTTATTTTGTTTTGCCTTGGACGAGAATAGTCCGTAAGTACACAAGTTGTCAAAATTAAGACACTGTTCATCTGTTTTGTTTATCGTTAGGGAAATTAGAAATAACAGTATTTTTTGGTTGTGCAACTTGTTTGTTAGCTCGAGAGGTGCTATGTATCATTAGCTGATTTGCGGTTTTATTTGTCTAGTTTTACGGCAACCTAAAGAGGGTAATAGTCAATGACCATTGTTCAAATAAAGCAGAGCAAATGGAAAGACAGTCCGGTTGTTTGAAACCTCGTTATACAGCCGCCTAGCTGGCTAAAAACCCGACACTTCGGAGTGAGGACGGCATAAAGATCTTGTATAAAATTTCTGTTTGATATACAGTATGCAATATATATGATTGTATTAAGAATATTATGATTGTATATATTATTCATGTGCAGTGTGTGCAATGTTCACTAAATTAATATATCAATTAAAGAATGGGAGACAGAATGCTGTTAAAGACAGGATGTTGCAGTTGGTAGATGATTTTAAAAAATAAATATAACAAAAAATAAATAAATAAAACTTTCATATACCATCTTTTTGCATAAATATCTGATGTTATGACCAGCGGCCTATAGTCCAGTGCGGCTTATCCGTGGCAAAAGATGCTTTTTGGGTCAATTTTTGCTGCTGTGGCTTATATACAGGTGCGGCTTATAATCCGAAAAATACACATACAAAAATTAGGAAACAGATACAGTAAAAATCAACGTGCCCCGTTAGAATAGGGTGTTTGCACCATTGTGGATGTGAACACACAAGACTTGTTTCTTGGCCAAAGGAGGTGGCTTCTTTCCGTCCCTATGTCTATAAATCTCTGCCAGTGTAAAATCTCAGTGTAAAAAAGTGTAAACATTTTCAAATGATCACTTCTACTAATCCTTTGAAAACATGGTGACCATTGCTTTATATGATACAGCAATGGTCAAAGTTTAATCTTGTGGCGAGGCGAAGAAACCACACGTTGCTGTGGTAGTGGAGATCTTTACTCTTCGCATGCCATCACAAAACTCATACAACAAAGTCCAAAACAGCAAAGACAAAGCCAACAGGTTCAAAGCATCAAAGGATCATAGCGACATGCCTACTGGGTGAGAGACATGGTCCTAGTGTCCGCCACACAGCTCCCCCACGAACACCCAGAAAGACATAACGGAAAACCCCACAGGGTATTCACCAGTCTGGCACCCTGAGTCACATTCAGGTCCTGGGCGGTGTATGTGACACCAGGGCCCCAGGTGCGACAGGAGTAAGGGTGAGACGCTCAGCGTGAAAACCATGAGGTAGCGTTGGCAAAGGGATGTTCTGAAGTTCCGCAGGAGCCGGAGTGGCAGTGCTGACCTGCATGCTGGCAGGCACAGTGGCTTCCGAGGGACGGCCGGTCGCGGCTGCGTCCCAGTCTGTGCCTGGGCATGAACCTGCTGCGGCACCAACACCAGCTGACCCGCTCCGATGTATACTCGGACCATACCTGCGGGCATGGTGAATCGGAGGGGCGGCTGAATGATGGTGGCTGGAGGCCTACTGCTGAGGCCGAACGGACATCGGTAGTAGATGAGGCCGCCCGGCTGGAAGATCCCGGTCGACGGCCAGGGACTCCGAAATTGGACTGCACATCCGTTCTCACCAGCGCCCGTACCAGCCTGTTGCTGGCTGGCTCGATCCCTGGTGCGCCGAGGGACTGGGCGACGGGTGAGAGGACCCTTGTCGGGGTAATGTGGCGAGGCGAAGAAACCACGCGTTGCTGTGCTAGTGGAGATCTTTACTCTTCGCATGCCATCACAAAACCCATACAACAAAGTCCAAAACAGCAAAGCCAAAGCCAACAGGTTCAAAGCATCAAAGGATCATAGCGACATGCCTACTGGGTGAGAGACATGGTCCTAGTGTCCGCCACAATCTAATAATTTTGAGAACTGGTGGTCATCGAGTTAGGATCGATACCACAACAAGACAGTTGATACAGCACAGCAGGGGTCCCCAACATTTTTATCAACATAGAGTGATCAATGCTTGATAATTTAATCGTTGGGGGGAATCAACATGTGCAAATTTTAACAATGACGGGGGGATATAAAGTGTTTCTCTTGTTTCTCTACACAGATGGGCTGTCGGGTGTTTTGAACATACTTTTAAGACTGCCGTCATTCACAAGCTCATCTGGTTTGATAACAAATAGGTTGAGAATCCATTGCTTGTGGGTCCTTTTTGGCTCAGAAGTACTGCTTGGAACCTAACTGCGAGAAATCACTATTTCAAGTTGGACTCCTGGTATTGCCTGTTAAAAGCTTTCTTTTTCTTCCAGGTTGTAGGCTTGTCACTTGTCTCTTGACTGGGCCTTTTCCCTTTCCCAAAGACGTCCACTTTCTGAGTGAAATGTTGGTGCACAAAAGACAAAAAGAATCTGGGCAATTTCCAAAATAAAAGGTTTTTCAAAAATGAATATCTTTCAAGCTCTGATAATACAAAAAGTAGAAATACAGCAATCCCTCGTTTCTTTCCCTACTCTGCCCTCAGTACATCGCAGATTTATTTATTTTTTTTAAATAAAAAAAAGCTATAGTGCCGAGACACGAGCTGGGTCTCTGCATGCCAGACAGATAAGTTAACTATAAATGCACTTGCCACAGGCTCTCCTCGGACGTCAAACTACTTAGGGCAGGAGTAGATTACAATTCCTGCCCTTAGTGGTTGATGGTCGTGCCGGGAGCCAATCACATGTGTCTTAGGGAGACGAGAAGGAAGAACAGAAAAAGCAGTAAGGCAATGGAGTGTTGTAAATCACTTCCCTAGATTTTCTTTGTAATATATTGGAATTTCAGGTGGAAACTCTGTTATCATGTTAGGTCAGCTACAGGCTTCACTCTAATTAGATTTCCCAGCGCCGCCAATATCACCGCGGCTCTCCATGAGACTACAGCCAAAAGGATGGGAACAACAGTCCAGTTAGTGTATAAGGTTTAATAATTTAAGATTTAAGTAAACATTTGTATTGCAGTAGTATTTTGTATATTTTGTATTAGTATTTCACACTTTAAAATGTACCCACATACACATGCATGAAAATTCAGTCGAGGGGAAGGGGTGACGCTACGGAGGATTGGGTTCTGATCCCCATTAGCCGCGAAAAACGAGGGATTACTGTCGTTCATTATTTTGGGTGGGGCCCATGTAACCGGGTACCAGTTGACCCACGGACCGGTGCCGGGCTGCAGACTGGTGGTTGCGGACCTCTGCACTACGGTATACATTTTAAATGGTAAAGTGGATATTTTACCGTTTTGTACACTGGCTTGGCGAACTTAGATGAGCGTCTCTCAATCTGTAGATTCCAAAACACAGCATGTTGTACGTCTTCAGTGCTTTGCAGAACAAATCCCCATAGCAGCCACCATCCTGGTAACAGCACAACACCAGACACATGGGTGTGTGTTAGAGGAGTCACAAAAAAGGACACAATCTTTCCAACATAAATATGGCCAACTATGTGGAAAAGTCAACTGCATACACAAGGAGCTGCGTTGCATGATCACTTCACATTCTATTAAAAAAGGGAAACAGCCGAGGCGTCGAAATGCTTCCTGCTGGGTAGTGCTTAAATGTGTCATATCCGCTTACCCCCAAATCAGCGAACGGCCCGTCGTAGAGGGCCAGCTGGGCGACGCGACACCTGTCTCTGTTGGCCAGCGTCTGCGGCGTGCTGTAGCCTCCTCGCAGAGCATTCTCCTCGGCCAGAAGGGCTTCGAGTTCCGGCGTGGCTCCTCCGGTGACCAGCGTTCTGATCAGTGTGAGGATGTTGTCATTGAAATACGTCTGGAAAGAAGAGGTGGAAATAGATTATAGACTTTTACACTGAAAGACCAGGATGGAATAGAAATGCTGTCCAAGAACTCCTTTTGAGGTTGTATACAGCCCTTGAGATATTCAACAAATAGGGTTTTTAGATTATAGCAGATGTATAGTAGTTGGTGAGATATTAAGGCAAAAAATGGCCTGTATTCACGATGACAATGGCAAAGGCATGGAAAGAACAAATACAGTACAGTATATGATTGCAAAATCTAGAATTGCCCCTCCAAACCAGTACAATATTTTGCCATAGCCTTTTCACAAAAAAATCTAACACTTTCCACACATTTTCAAAAATTAAACACAACTCTTACAAGTCAAGTAGAATGCAAGACAGTGATCCAAACAAACAAGGATTACCAACAGGCAACAACACAGTGCATGCAGAGGGCGATCTGTGGTAAGGTAAATTGTTGTTGTATTGCAATGTCTTTGCTGCTGTTTTCTTCTGTGTTCGGTGGGTGAACTTCAATGCGTAAAATACCTAGCCATCCTAACTCCAATACTGATCGTTGCACATCATCGTGAAACCTGTGCTGCGTGGTGGCCCCGGCACGCTCCCTTTGATCCCATGATGAGCATACAAACCTCCTATTCACGTTTTTTTTTCCTTATTATTTGTGAATGACATACAAACTAGACCCTCGCTTGGCTGCAAACAAAACAATTTGAGTTTTGAATTGCACTAGTGACAGTTTTCCTCTGTTGCTTTCTGGAGCTAAAAAAACAACAAAAAAAACTGTCTCCTTAGCAATTATAAGACTACGATGAAATGTAATAGTAAAAAAAATGTTGATGTGATAGAATGCATTTATTTACATAAATTTATTGAAATTTATAGAGGGGTTTTAAAGGTCTTAACTGTCTGAATATTACACTTTGTACCTTTAAAGAAATTTTCACCTTCATCAGTGGTATCAAAAATTAAAGCATTAAACAGTTCTTAACCATTTCAAGTTTGACTGCTTTTTTTTTTTTTTTTTTAAATAAATGGAGCACCATGACACGTTTGAGCCTTGACATGATTTCCCCTTTGTCTACTATATAGGAAATTGAAGTGCCTTTGTTCGCATCAGTGGTTATCTGGTACCAGGGGCATTGTTTGGCATTTAGATCTACTGGGATGCAGGCCCCCGACTACAGTGTTTCCCCAACCATCAGCTCGCTACCTATTTGCAGTCCAGTAACAACTCCAATGTTTCGTGCATTTGACTGCAAGTGACTTATTCTGCTAATAGGACAGATGATTATAAAACAGAACTTGCAGCATGACTAGTAATGGTTCATAGTGCTTCTGTTTATTCCCTCTAAAAAGAAAATACGGTAGTTCTTGTTTTGTCTCATTGGCAGGTCCGCATTTTAATGTAAGCTACAGTTCGTACTTTGTGAGAAACTGTCATCACTATTTTTTTATTCTCTAACAGTCAAATATAACAATAACCACCAACTTTTCTGCATTTTCATACTTTTCTTTTTTTTGCGTACCCTAGTCGAAAGGTTTTTACAACTTGCTGAAGTTAAAAAGTGGATGGAGATGTTTTTTTCCAGCAAGTCTACTTGTAGGTGTTTCCATTCTCACTCACACTCTCACAATGTGTCATTGCAACAAATTTTACAGTTGATTATAGTTGATCATTAATATAAAATAGTGCTTCTCAATCATTGTTTGCTGTGCCGACGCGGCTCTGCAAAATGCTTGGAGTGGCTTTCCCCTGCAGTCAGATGATATTCACCCACACTTTAGGTGGCAGCACATGGACTCTACGACATACAAACAACACTACGGTATAACAGAGCTAGATTCAACCGATCTAAATTCTTCCAAGCATTTTTAAACAGACTCCTCATCTCTCCCCAACGTGGTGCTCGCCAGGAGTTGTTTACAGTACAGTATTTAGATTACATTATTCCTTTTCAGATGAATTATAAAGGTGTTTGTACCAGTGAACTTACATAAGCAATAGTTTGTCGGCCAGGTTTCCCACTCGTAAAGAAATTCGGGAAGGTATGCGTTGCAGAAACGATGAGATCTGGCCCGCAGAGGGGCTTGGTTGCTGAAATAACAGCATTTTGACATGTGGAGCCGGAGGTCGCGTACACGTCAAGCTTAAACCAAGCGCAGCACTTCCAAGATAGGATAATAGTAATATTGACGAAAGATAGATGAAGCAAAGTGAAAGACAGTACACAAGAAATTGATGTTAGTATGAAAACAAATGCTTATTGTAGATTTGGCAATGTCTTTCTTTTTTTCAATCTTGGATGGTTTTGTTTTAAACATCTGTCAGATTGTAGATTGCACAACGTGATTTTATGTTTACGGCCGAGACATAGATTTGCTATGGTGAAAAGTCCCCTGTTGTGAAAAATTTCTAGCTGCAAATATGTTTTTGTTGTAGAGGAGTTCTACTGTATTTAACTTACCATGCCCCAGTTTTTATTTTTGAAAATATGCTCACCCTTAGGCCACCTACCAGCCCTGCTTGTCCCACAACGAGCAGGGACAAAGAGGTTAATGGAGGAGGAGAAGAAAGAATAGCATCTGATGTGAGTAGACTGCAATATAATGACTGTAACAACTGCATAAGACTAGCTAGGATTTACTGTATTTCAATTGTGCAACTTGGAACGTAAAATATCACTAACCTAATTGTTAGGTAAATGTTCAATTGAAAAACTATAATCCAAAGCAAAATGAACACAGATGTAAAATTAGTTTAATTTGTTCAGTATAAGAAATTTGTTAAAGTAAAAAAAAAAAAAAAAAGCACCACCAGGATGTATTCTGATCGCTGTGCTTGAGTCCAACAGCACTTTCTCTTCACAAACATGGGACTTGACTGCACTCTGCGGGCGTCAGCGTCTCCTGTCTGTCAAGCCGATCACGCACTGCTTTTGGCGGCGTGCGAAGACAGTCGTGTCAGTCGGGAGGCGAGGCCGAGAGTGGCAGCTCCTCTCGGCGGGCCCCTGACAGGCCTGCAGAGCCTCATGATGGATGAGCACTGTCCATTAGCTGCCTTCACCTCTGACCGCCGCCACGCTACAGCTGATGCCCACTCGACTCCCTCGGCTCGCCTTCACACAGCTTCTCTAACCCCTCGCTCACTAAGCGAGCCTCTGGAATGAAGCCATCACGGCACCGAGCGGAAAAATACAATTGGCCCTGAGTGGGAAAAAAAATGAGGTGTTGAAGGTTATATTTTCTCCCTGCTTGCCTCTTTTTTTTTTTTTCTTTCCTGATCTTTGATGCTGTGGTGGCATTGTCAAGAGATGAAAGAGCGTTCACGAGGCCTGTTAAAGTCGAGTTGGTGTCAGCGCCATTACGCTAACATTCCATACTTACTTCATTAAAAGACTAAGTTGAATTCAGACTACTTCAAATGAGGCGCCATGCCAACTTTCTGGCTTTGATGTCAGTGAAGCTGGCAGACGTGTCAGATCAATGTACCAGTACCATTTCCCTTAACCAAACCTTCTTGGTGCAGTCACTGAAATTTGAAGCTCAAAAAAGAGTAATGCATTCTCACTTTCCGAAATAGAAAATGGTGTCATTGTGGATTTCCTCGCTTTGACAAAGAACAAATATGATTGTTGTTCCTGTTCATGTTATTATTCTGTGTGCCCTGCAATTAGCCAGCCAATTGCAGGGCACACAGAAACAAACAATCATTCACACACCCAATCACACCTAAGGACAATTTAGTATGTCCAGCTCACCTGCCATGCATGTTTTTGGAGTGTGGGAGGAAGCCGGAGTGCCCGGAGAGAACCCACGTGGGCTCGGGGAGAACATGCAAACTTCACACGGGAAGGCCAGAGCCAGGTGGATTTGAACCGGAACCTTTGAACTGTGAGACGGACGTGCTATTCATTACGCCACTTATTATTATTATTATTATTATTATTATTGATGTTGTTATTTTGACAATTGTAAATGTAAAAAGAAATGTACACTTGAAATGTCAGATGCTGCATCTTTTTTTTAGTTTTAGCTCATTACAAATGCCTCATTCATTGCATTCACATAATTGGAAATATGTGATAGTGATAGAAAGCGAACACAAAAATGCCCCCCCCCCCCCCCCAAAAAAAAAAAAAAAGAATTACCTCTCCCACGCCTTGTAAACATTTAAACACACTTTTTGAAAACATTTTGAACAGAGCCCCTCTGGTGCCAAAGTATGAAAAAAAAAATTGCACTAATCTGTACCCTGAGTTTAGTCATCAGTTCCCTCTGTTAAGTAATTGGTTCCCTCAATTTAGTAATCCGTAGCCTCAGAGTAGTAATCTGTATCCTCAGTTTACTTATCCCTTCCTTTAGTTTAGAAAATCGTTCCCTCTGTTTAGTAATCTGTAGCCTCAGTTTAGAAAACCACCCTCTTAATTAACAGTAAAGATTATGATGACATGAGAGAGCGTTTGGAAAATGGAAGGACAGTGGCAGATTCGGACTTTCGTGAGCAAGATATCTCAGTCAAATTGTTGTCTGAACACCAACGGTGGCTCTATCCCCCAACGACAACTTGGACTACTAGCTACAATGACAAAAACAACACTCGTAAAATATTTAAACAGTCCTCTGCTGAATAGACAACAATGATCTCTATGCACAGCAGGAGCTGAAGTGCGCAGGTACCGTCTGCCACCGTCATGTGTGACTATTAAATCAATGAATACATTAAAGAGCTCCCCATGATTATGATTACAACACCTCTTTTGGATATAAAAGCTTTTGCTTAATTTTGAGAAAGTTTTTTTTCCGAGTCATCATTAATAAACCGCATTTTGCAGATGGCCCCTCTGCACTTCAGCTACCATTGGCTGTATTAGATCGAAGAATGTGAGGTATCCTCTGTGGAAGTCTTGGAGCTCTTTGATGGTGTCATAGGAAAGCGCCGCGTACCAACTCGAACATAAACGATGCTGGACTTCAGATTCAAGTTTTAACCAATGTTTGTGTCATCTCTTGATTATATAAGTTTGAGTATTGGAGTTTTGCTTTGTGAGGAAGAAGAAGAGTGGAACATGGTTCACAGAACTTGTGTCTTTCTAATGTTTAACGAAGTTGTACTCCTCAATTGCAAAACATTTTCATGGTTCTTTATAAATTTCATTGCATGCATTCAACATGATGAAAAAAACAATATAACATTATATTTATAACATGTTTCAAGTTGTTCTAAAATAGCACTCCTGTCTGTCAAGCCGATCACGCATTAGGAGGTTTCTTGTCATTTGGTTGTCCGTCGGCAATACGGCCATTTGTCTGTGATGGACTGACAGACAGTCAATCGGAGGATTTCGGCTACTTGGGGTGAAACGAATCCTTGATTAATGCAGGTACCTAAAAAAGTATGCTAGGATTTTTTTTTTTTTTTTTTTTAATGCGCCGATGCGCTAAGTAGGACGGATTTGAAATAAACACACCAAATAATACATGGACATCAATGCAGATGCCAGATCAGGCTTTTACTTAGAATTTTTGTCTCAGGGCGGCGTTTGCATCCTGATTAGCTTGATTCTTCCCCCTGAACTTCTTTATCCCAAATTATTCTCATCACCACCATTTAAGAATCATATTCAATCACTGATAAAACAAAAAGTGATCATCAGTGAAGGTGTCATTGTATGATATCGCACAAGCATTAGCTGCTATTGTGACGACGAGATGGATGTGCGATTGAAAGCAGTCGAACATTTCAAACAAAAATGGCATTGATGCATTACAAAAATTACGAAAATTACAACGCGATTATACTAAGCAAATGATTCATTACACACACAAAAAATGCCTTCTTACAGTATGCATGAAAAGTTGAGTGAATATGTTCAGTCCATGCTTACATGTGTACAATTGAAATGAACAATTACACAGGACGTGGTAAAGCTACTCATTTGTTTTCATTTGACTTTACATGACACAAAATTATGTTGTCAGGGTGCATGCTAATTAAACGGCAAGTCAAAGTACTTAGTAATTAATCGCTGAAGATAAACTGTATTTTATATTAAGTAGTACTTCATTTACTTTTACCTTCCGATCCGATAGATCTGATATGTAAATCTGATTTGTAGTAATCAAGGATAACTGTTGAAATAATCCCAATTGCATTTTTGCGGCACAAAAAATATCCCACTTAGATGATTTTCCATAATAGTTCAGGCCAAATTCAAATAAGGCAGTGTGAACTCACGGCACTCATCAGAGAGTCGAGGACGCTGACAGCGAAGGCGGTGCCACAGGCAAAGGGCTGCGTGAGGTACAATTCCGTGTCAGGGTCGTCATCATCGTCTTGGTCCAGGAACTGAACGTTGGAGTCATTCACTGGGAGAACGCACAAGCAGTTAGCTGGGACATGCAGTGGAGACGTGAAGTCAACTTTTGGGAATTTCATGCCTTTTATAGGGCAGGAAATCAAAATAGGCAACGCATGTTTCACAGTAAGCAATCAACAATAGTAAGGCAGAAGTTACAATAAAATATGAGAGTGCCCTATAAAGCTGTATGAATGTGTGATTTCGCAATTTATATTAAGTATGATATAGTGTTACATACATTTCTGTATGGGTGGTGAAACATTTAAAGTCCTGATTGCACATATTAACTCATGCAGGATAAATATCACACATTTTGGCAAACCATAAATGAAGCACCAATTTCAATCAGTCACCATATTCGCCCGGTATAATAACCATTGTAGAAGTCCACTGTGCTAACGTGATTGAAAGCAAACTGAAAGATGCTTGTATATATTAAGCATTCCTAAATGTGGTTTTCAAAATCAGACTTCAACAATGGCCTTTGTAAAATTGAAATACATGCACACTGAAAGTCATGCTGCTTTTCTTGACAATTCTGATAGATGTGATTATCACATCATCATGACTCACATATTTACCTGAGCCCTGAAAATGAGTGTTGTCACACTTGTGATATAATTAGAGCAAACAATAATCATATTTCTCCGCAATACAGTGGTTCAACACCTGCAATGAGTGGAGTCTCAAAATAGGCATCAGACAAGAGTTAAAGAAGGCGCTTTGAGCTCGAGTTTGCTTTTTATTTTGAAATCTGGTTTCTTTGCAGGCTTCCTGAGTGTTGGGGATGTCAGTCAGAGACTGATGCAAACAAGCCCGTGCCAAAGACGTGAAGGGAGGGGGGTTTTGTGTGTGTGTGCGTGCGTGCGTGTGTGTGTGTGTGTGCGCGCGCGCGTGAGGAGGAAGAGGGATGTGAGGTGTTGATATGAAAACAGGCACAAGGACAGAGTGAACATGATCAAAGGTCTTAGCTATGCTCTGCGAACGCAACTGGAGGGCGGAATAAAAAAAAAAAAACAAAAGAACAAAAAATCATTAAAAAGAGCGCCAAACAACAGTCAATTCCAACAAGAAGGAAGAATAAGAATGTGTTCAAAGTAAAGCCATGGGAGCAGCGTGGGCCTTGACTGCACAGCCAGATAAATCGGGACAAGCTGATGAGGAGGAGCAGCGTGGCGGAGCGAGAGGACGGACAGACGAGCGGACGACGGGACGGGCAGACGGCTAGCGGAAGACAAAGGCTCATCTTACCCAGCTCTGTTATCATTTGTATGTTGGTCCCACTTTTTTTTTCCTGACTGAGTGAAAGCGATGGCAGCGGTTTGCCCGGCTTATCTAATGGCGACGAGGCAGTGCAGAGAGGGGAGAGACGGCGTCGTTATTGAAACACTCTTCACAAGACGACATCAAAGACATCTGGCTGTCTCCAATGCTAACAGTCGTGTTACTAATGGCCGCCCAGCGTCCCGATACAAAGCAGCTTGGATGCAAGAACTGTTCCTGGCCTACTGACACTGGACCCAAGCAATGAAAGGGTCTACTTCATCTGCACATGGCTCAGACATGTTCACTTTTGTTCAGGAATATTTTATGTCAAAACGTTGGACAGGTGAGGGTCCCGCACTGAACAAATTACTGTAGGTTATGGACAAAAAAATGGAACTGCTTCCGTCTTAGGCCACACTCAAAATTTGCAAACAAAAACTGCGTTTCTGGTGAGCGTAGGTATTGCCTAGTCGTTTGTTAACAACGAACTAACAATCAAATAAATGAATCACTAAATAAATTAACTCCAGCGCCTCGGAGGTTGGGGTCTATCAGCAAAAGGTGTGGGGGAAGAAAATGGATGGAAACAATAAAAAAGTACTTGATGTGACCTCAGTCCTGGATGCTCAGTACAAAGTGGCCAAGTCACCGATACTATTATGAAAAAAAGACAACATTTACACCTTAAATGTAGCTGCAAGTAGAATTAATTTGAAGAAACCTGCCTCCCAAGCATGCTAATATTTCTCAGCACATTTGTCATTGCGTCAAGGTATTTCAGCATCAAATTCAGGTGTTTATTTTTACATATTTTATGTATGAATGTTACTTGAATTCTGACCCCTGACAACTTTGACCCTCAAATTGTTGTAACAATTTGTACAAGGGTGGTTTCAGCACTCTAGTTAAGTCATGTTTTCTGTACAGTCCCCAATTAAAGGATGTTGCAAAGCTTCACCTTGCACATTGCTACGTTTCCCCGTATGAGAGCAGGGGACTGAGCTATGCTGACACGGATGGAATGGTGCTCTTGCAATCACGTGTGTGGTCAAATGGAAGAAGCTCTCTGCAGGTAATGGCCGGCCCAGTTACAAGTAACATTAGGTACAGCTCCTTTTTCTTGCTGGCCTTCTCTTAGCTTGCTCTCATGCTCCATTGCTCCCTAATTGGGTCAGGGGAGACAGAGCAGGCGGTCTCTGGTGCTTCCCAAGACCCCTCGGAGATCTGAAAGTTTCATGAGTCCCCAGCACCAGTGGGAATACAGCCACTGCCATTGTTATTAATAAATGGGCCCATTTTGCAACCAAGGCAGTTTTCACCCCCTTTTCGCTCTCTTTTTGACCCCCCTTTTCTCTTTTCTCTCGTCAGGCTGAGTTGCTCTTGTGCATTAGCGGACAAATTGCAAGGGATGTGGTGGCGGTCCTTTAAAAAAATGTGTATGAATCACTCATGGTAGAGTTAGTCTGTACTGTTAAATTAGCACTGCAAGAGTTAACATTTGACACGTACACAGGTTAGTGCTAAGCCAAGCAAACCACAACATAGTAGTGAACCAAAATTCCATTTTATCTTGAGTTGGAACTTTTGGTAGCAGAATGATATCTTATGTCTGCCACCACAGATGGCCCAAAGACGAAAATTGTGATGACAACAGGAAATGAAACAATTAGAGTGAAATATGTGTCACTGCTGTATAATATTAAAGGCATCAACATAACGGAGTCTACATTGAAAAAGTGAGTTGTGTTTAAGTTGAGGAAACCCATTCTGTGTTCAAGTTTTACATTTGACGATGCAGAAGTTAATGAGCAAATTGGCATTCAGGGTGTTTGCCAATCACTTTTACACACACAGAGTATGTCACTGTCCAATGAAAAACACACAATGCCAAATTTTCATGCTTTCATTTCTATCCAAAACACAACATAAATATTGTTTGCCGTATTTCAGATAAAAAGAAAAAGTCACAAAAATTTAACTTAACATGCTTTTTGTTGGACAGTGATGGTGAGTGGTTGGCATTTGCATTGGAAGTGAGGTTTACCTAATTCTGTGATGATGGGGATGTTGGATCCGGTGGTGACAGAAGCCTGACGCACAAAGCCATGCACTGGACTGCTGTCTGGAGATGACCTGTCCATTCCAGGAGGCGTGAAACCTGCACATGCCAAAACCAGTACAGAATAAAGGTCAGTTAAGAATCAAATGATTATGCAATCTGGAGTTTTTTGTTTTCTCCACAAAATCCTGGAGACAACCTGGCAACTGCCATAACATCTATGCAAGTTTCAGTTAGCCCATCGTATAGTTTTCATAATAATAGTTATCATTGAGCTAGCAAATTTTCGCCAAGAAGAATTATACACCATAATTCCCCAAATATGGGACACACCAGTGTATAGGACACACCCTTAATTTTAGGGTCAAATTCTGACATTTCTATGTTACAGTGTATAGGACGCACCCACACTTTAGTGACAATGTAAAAACTGAAGCAAACTAGAATAAATCTCATCCTTGTAAATTCTTCATATTTTCTTATGTTCATAGCCTTAAGTTGTCAAGGGTTAAAGGGTTATAGTGTCTTTCAGATTTCCCACATCATGATCAGTCAGTGACCGCTGCGCCAGTGTAACGTTGAATGCACTCGAAGCAGTTGCGACCCAGTTCATTTTGCCATAAAAACCCAAAGTTGTGCACCATCCATGATCTACCAAGTTTCTGATTGTGCAAAGAGACCACACTTAATAAACCAAGTCAAATGGAATAGCTTTCCGTGTTCTCTAACCGGAGCACTCAGTTCCATACCTTGCAATTCTTCACTGAATCAGCTGGAGACATCAGCTGGAGACCTTTACATGCTCCTCTACGTTTCAGTCTTATTCCTGTGCGTGAACAAGGATGGACTCAGATGTTGGGTCTGTCTGCTCGCTTCTTTTATTTGAAAAAAAAAAAAAAATGCTCTAACAACCTCAGCTGACATGGGCTTTTGTTTGCCGTATCAGGCAGTGACTGCTTAGAGCCAATTGACCTCCGCCCTCAAGCTCATCCCGTGTGTGAATATTGTAAGTAAGAATATGGCCAGTATAAAAATGCACATCTGTGTGTCTAGGCTTATGTGGCTGACGGATTAATCTTCCTCGAATTCTGTTGAAAAAAAAAAATTGAATCTTTAAATTACTGTTTGTCGGACACACCGATACTTTTGGCCTTCATTTTTGAGAAAAAAAAGTGTGTCTTGTATTTAGGGAATTACATTACATTATTTGGTTAACCATTGGGATTTTTACATATATATGTTCCTTTTGTTTCTATGTCAGTTTAAAATTTCCTCATGTTAACTCGGAGAGACAAACAGCTTAAAGCAAGCACAATTTTAGTGTGAGAATGAGAAAGGGGGCCAAGGAAGACTTTTAAAAGTCAATTTGAATATGTAATTTAAATGTGTTTAAAGCACATTAAAGAGGTAAAACTTTAAAAAAATGATATTCTATTAGTAGATTTTTGACAATTACTGTCTGGATCTAGAACATATCCCTGGGGGGGTTCATTGCACCTCAGTTTTAATTTGTTAAACAGCAGGAAACCTTCCAATACCTAACAATAAACACAAAATATCTTGCAACTCTTCTAAAGAAAAGTATTATAGTAGAAATGAAATGACTTTATATTATTTTCTAGACTAGCGAAATAAAGCTTTGAAGGGAGAATGGCAATGTCAACCGAAAATGTAAACTTTGAAGGTTCCACTGTGGCGCAAACATCATCAAACATGGATGAGCATATTGACAGCATTAGACATAGTGGATGTAAGCTTGGTCAGCATGAAGTTGTTTGGCATCTTTCAAACATACTGTAGCTACAATGACAAGAGGAAGCGGCGGAAGAAGACAGCAACCTAAAATATTGCAACAGTATGGATACGGAGCTTTTAGGGGTCAGCTAGTACATATTTAGCATTCATGGCCCTCCATCAGCAGCCCAGCATCAATTTTACATGTGCCTCATTTTGTAACAATAAAAGTTGGCGAAGTAGATACAAGAAAACCTTTTATGGAAAATGCGTGGATCGCGACGACAAGTGACAGCGGCACAAATCCGCATGACTTCACATTTTTGCATTGCCTCAAAGTGACAAGTAAACACCTTAAATTGGTAATGCAAGATGCATAATGCATCAGCTGTGTTTTGACATCCATCATTTAGTGCTGACTACAGCAAAATGCCACCAGCCAGGAACTATACAATACATTCAGGTCACCGTTTTATCACCGCGTAATGTCTTTCCTGTCAAGACATTCATTGAGAAGCCGACATTATACAAGAATAAGATTCACATACTCATCAGTGCAACGTGGTAAATCTTAAATCTTATTATTCCAATTTTTGCACTTGGACAGTCCAAGTCATCTTTTTGACTTTTGCCCATGAAGAAACAAAAGGATAGACAATGAGAGAGATAAAAAAAACGTTGATTCCAGGAGTCAACTTTTTTTTTTCTCTCTCATCGTTTTGAAGATGCAGCTGGCGCCTCTGTTGAATACCGCAGCTGCTCATGGTCGGCGAGGAAAAAGACAACATGACACCAGATGCTGCTGCTTTTAAAAGCTGTTACAAACTTTTCTGACACTTGAGATAGTGATGAGAAACAACAGAGATTATGTCTATGTATCTGTCATACAGAATAGTATACACCAGCACTAAAGTCGTATGAAGGCAACAAGGCACTCTTTGTCTTTCAAACAAAATCCAGCAAAGCGGCCCATTGCCACATAGCTACGCTTTTACAGAGCAAACAGATGTGGGAAAATACTTTCCCAGACAGTGACAATTGCTTTCAAGAAGGGCTGTGCGATTCCGACAAAATTCCATATTTTGATATACAGTATTTGCCAGATATCTTAAAAATAACAATTAAGTTAGGTGGGGACTAAATTTTACTTGAAGAAAAGCAAAATATTCATCCAAAACAATGTGATCTTTTTCATAACAGAACTTTCTAGTATGCATCAATATGCGTTGTTGAGATCCTAATCATGTGACCAGAAATCAGACCTGATTGCATCATTCAATCACTTGTTTACAGGATATTTGCCACTTTCACAGTCATAACAACAATACACTAAACAACTATAAACGTATAAGCGTATGTTGTAAGACCTTGAATTGTTATCGGATCCAATATTTGAAAATACTGTTGAATGCTGTAATGAAGTTGTAATATTCATTCACTTGGTTAGTGCACATTAGAGGTGGGAATCTTTGGCTGTCTCACAATTCTACTCCAATTTTGGGATCTCCGATTCGATTCAGAACCGATTTGCCATCCTCAACGATTTTCAATTCAAAATAATTCTATTCAATTACTTAAAAATGATGTCTGCTTCAATCTTTATACGTGCAAAGAATCATTATACTATTTTTCATTTTTGCAAGACAAAAGAACAAAAGGAGTGTATTTTTTTTAAGTTTTCATTTGTAAGGCTCATGCCTTTTTCCACAAAAAGATCATGTTGAAAACTGCTATTTTTTAAGCTAACTATAAACTGTATAGCTTATAGTATGAAATAAGATGAATCAAAAAATGGAACAAGACGCATTGTCATTTCATATTCCAAAATATTATTTTATGAATATATTAATTTTAATTAAACTGTTGCCCAAATGAAAAATATTGAGATTTATCAGTACATTTATGATAAACAAGATATAAATATGAACTTTTTCAAGTGAGCAGCTAAATTGATAGTACAGGTAAAGGCAAGGGGAAAACGCCGGGAGCATTATCAGTCACAATTGTTTGTAAGATATTTTTTAGTACAGAAGAGATGGTATTTTTATTCATTTGCATTTATGTGAGTAATATGTGTTTGTGAATTAATTTGGAGTTTGCATACGTTGTTTCGTATTGATTACTAACTACAGTGATCCCTCTTACCTCGCGGTCTCAGATATCCTGGTCTCAGTACTTCACGGGTTTTTCCAGGAAAAATTAAAAATATTTCAAAATAAAAAAAATATTTAAAAAATGTGCAAAAATGGAAAAAAATTGAAAAAAGCAAAAAAGTGCATTATACAGTACTGTATTCATCAAATAACTAAGTAATATTAGTTAAGAACTATGTTAAGAATTCTTCAAGCGTTAGAGTTCGTGACGTTTTTTTTTTTAACTTACTTTGAAATGCATGCTTTTTAATTGTCGGGTCGCCCTGCATTTCCATTTCCTGTTTTACGTTCTCTGTGCGTCATTCGGCTCGTTACGGTGACATAATGAATGACAACGTAAGCTCATATTTATAGTTTATTATCATTTATGTTGATAATGCACGCTACTGCCTATGTTTAGTAACCGATGAGTGTTTATTCTGTTTATGTGTTCGTTTGTGTAGAGGTTGCACTTTATAGTTAGTAGTTGTTGCTAACCCGCTAATGTCGGCTAAATATACAGTAAATTCATAGATTAAAGTTCGGCAAGTGTTTATATGTTAGTTTACTGACTTTAACATTGTTGTTGATGTATTATTCAACAGATACTACAATATACACCATACATGAGCCAAAATAAATGTGAAGTTCATCGTGATGACTTGCGTACTCTTTCACAGGAGTATTGGTGCAGATAACCAATCCTGAGAACAAATTCTCAACAAACTAAGTAATATTAGTTATTTAATGAATATAAAAAATGTTAAGAATGTTAATAAGGATAATGTAATGTTAAATAAAAGGAGAAAGGAAATAAAATATGCAAAAAATACAAAAAAAAAAGAAGGATTGTTTATGATTACTGCGGCTATATTGGGGCGTACATAGAAATCTAGGAAATGATACCCTACTTCGCGGGTTTCAGACTTCGCGGGGGGGTTTACACCTCCCATTAACCGCGAAGTAGGGGGGATCACTGTATTTGTTTTACGTTCTGTATAAATATTTTTTCTTGGTTAGCTCATTTATTTCAATAGTTCATTCCTTAACAGCGAAGTGAAACTATACTATCCTCAATGAAACGAGTATACATGTAAGCTTAGTCTGAGATAGACAGCAAGCTAAACTCTAAAGTGATGACGCAAGACATACTTGTAGTAAATTGTAGCTTTTAATGCACATCTTGGGTTCAACATCAGCAGAGTGAAACTATAAATAAAGGTCAACTCAAATCAGCCACGTCTTTCAATAGCACACATTCACAGCAGGTGTAAAAGAGCAACTTAAATTAGCTGACAGTTCGACTGCAAATACTTATAAGTTACTTCAGCTTTTATATATGACCTTAACAATTGAAAAAAGAACAGGAATACAGACATTGCCCCTGTAGGAGTTCAATAAGCGTTCTTTTTACCACGCTCGAAAGCTCACTCAACTTTCTGTTGGCACAGTTTGCGGCAAAATAAAAGCAATGCAAGGGTCTAGATTAGAACATAACTGAGAGGCAGAAAAGAAACATTTAAACTCACGACCGTGGGGAAGAGACAAGACTGCGTTCAAACAGCGCAGTTTGACAATCTCCGAACGGGCTGCTTGGTGACTTCATGACACAGCGTTTAGGACGCAAGCCAACAGGAAGATAGATGTCTGTTTTTTTAAAAATATTGATTTAATGACCTTTTATATCGAATCACTATTCCGATTAATATCGAATATTGGCACACCCCTAGTGTACATAGTGTGGGTTTTCAGTCAATAATTACTTGAGAGTACAAATGGTTGCCTGTTTTCACAATGTGTGCACTGCACTGACTTTGTGTTTTTATTATTTTTGGTGTTGTGCAAACTTTCCACCAATCTGGGTTCTTTCACCTGTGGGCTGGATAGGGTTGGCGTGAATGCCAATGTCAGAAAAGCACCGTCCACCATTATTGTGAAATGACTGGTGTTCAATAACACCATACAGCACTCCTATCTCAAGTTTGTGCTCAAACGTGAAATATGAAAAAGAAAAAAAAAACAAAAACAAAATCAGCAGATTTTCGCTATCTCGAAAAGATATTTTTTCTCAAGTCATCCCTATATTATTCACAGTGACACAGCATTCCAAAATTAGATAATATTTGTAAGTTTGCAAAGCATCATCAGTGCAAAAGTTTGGTGTGATGTCTTATGCTTTCTTTAAAAAATAAAAAAAGGGCCTGGTGCAAAACGTCACACTCCTGCAATAGCATCAAAGCAATTCTGTGCGGAATAGACCAGTAACAAGAAAGCCAACTTTAAGGGTGACTTCGTACCCCCTATTTAGTGAAAAATAGCAAACCCTGAAATTCCAGCTTGACAGTATCTACCTGCCTACCTGTCCACGGAGTGATTGTGTTTTTAATACACACAACATCTCCTCAAGGCTGGTGCTACCTTCAAGTGTTCTGCAGCATGTTGCAACAGTCAAGTGGGATCTGGGTTACGTTGCCCCCGCCCCTCATCCCTGTAGCCCCCCGGGCACGGCGATGCTCTGCGGTTGACTACAGGCTACAGCCGCCGTGAGAAGCTCTCCCCCAGGAAAGCTCTTGTTTACTTATTCATTTGCGCCTTCTTGTTTTCAACTCTGCAGACGGCGCGTGAATGGGAGCGTCGCTGGGAGGAAAGAACCCCCCAAAGCGTTACTATGATACAACACAAGTGTCGGAGTATGTGTGTATTTTCTGATGTATGCATGAGTGCACTGTGCTAGTGTTCTCTAAAGTGAAGTATTTTTCATTGAAATGAGTGTTTGATATAAGACCCAATTATTGATGACAATGGACCCCATCTATCGACCCTGGGAGAAGACATAGGCAAGTGGGTTTTCCATATTGGGGTGGCTTCCTGTGAATAGTGCTCCCCTGAGCAGGCCCCACGCTGATTTATCTCTTCTTATTGTTACTCAGCCGCACGGCCATCAACAGCGCATCAGTCACTCAAGGCTGCAGGAATAACAGCATTGGCATTCTCCTAAAACACGTGCAAGTGCTCGCCACTAAAACCCTCTCGCTTTGATTTGTACTTACAACAGTAGCACTAAATAGTCTCGAACTTGAGCCACGTTGTCTTTCAAGCTAATCATTAAGTGTGGATTATGCATGCGTGGATGGCGTTGACCACGCTGGTGGCTGCGCCATCCATTCAGGAAGTCGTCGCTGTTCATCGTGACTAATGAGCGGCAGCTGAGTTGCGCCGCCTGGTGATTTGTACTCGTCGCCTAATGTTGATGAGGCCTGATGGGAGGCCCAGATCGCGCGCTTGTCAGTGAACATCCACAATCTGTTCCAGGCGAACCGCCAGACACGGGAAACAACGACATCAAAAACGACACCAGCATGTTGATATCATTAAAAAGTATTAGCAGGGAGCTTCAGCAGCTTGTAATTACTGACGAACAAGACTGAAGTGATTAGAAAATGATGTGGCGTAAACACTCTTCAAAAAGCATCTTTAGCAATGCCAGTTTATAGACCCCACTCAAAAATTCACTTAGGAGTACTGTTCTTGTCAACTGCATAGTAGTGATGCAATTTTACATCATCATTGCTTTTCTCGACTGACCCAGTTTGAATGGCCAGCATCATTACTGTTGTTAAAAGATGTCTCCCAGGATTGGGTTTAGCTATGGTTTATTTTACTCTTCATATTTTCTTGGTGGAGAGATCTCAAATGTATTAACCAGTTTTTATGCAGATGCTACCAAATATTCTTGGGAACTAAGAATGCTTAAGAAAGTTTGGGAATCTGCAAAATGCTTCAGACGACATACAGTATTAACTGTATTAGTTTAAGCTTTTTAAGACCAAGCACATTAAGTTCAAGTTCAAGAAGAAAGGAATTAAACCAAAACAAATGTCACTTTCATAAGAATGTTTACTATTCACACTGGTAATGTAAAGGCAGTAATGATATACTGCTTATATTAGCCCTTGTGCAGTTTTTTTTTTTTAACCCTTTTTGGGTAGTTTTCTTTCCACATCATTCTCACACTATTTTACCTAAGGGATGGCACACTCCTGCTAGTGTGTGATAATTTAGTTGTTATGCCATGTTGAACTTTGGCATGTTGTCACCGTTTGAGTGACTTTCCTTCTGTTGCGAAAAGACTTAGTTACCAACAAAGACACCAACAAATTATCACACAAGGGTAAGGCTGAAGAATAATAGTGTGTCACATTGTGGAAATTCTAGTTCGGGGTGAGAGTGCTAAAGTATCTAGTCAAGAAAACCAACCCTTGGGATGATGTACTGTAAAATTGCATCACAACTATGCAGCTGACCAAAAAATATAGTCAAAAAATCTTTGACTTCCCTTCTTTCAACAACCCATCCGATCGAGGCACGAGAACAGCCATCGTTTAAGAGGATGCTCCTTACCTTGGGAATTTGCCTGCAAAACTCCAATGCTGTCATCAAACTGCATAGACTTGATGTTGAGTGACGCCAAGATGCATTCTTTATCTTGCAGCGAGGCATCCTCGATATTGTTCTGATTGGCTGACAGTATTACGCACATGTCGCAGAGGTTGATGTTGACAGCCCTTAAATCTGCCCGACTTAATGGCGTACCCTTTAGGGTGAGGCGGGAACAAAGAAGGCAGAGCAAAAGGGAGAAAAACAAATTGAAGGAGGAGTAGTGCAGGGAACACAATTTGAAGTAAAGACATCTCATTGATGTGGCTCTGTTGTGGAGGACGAAACTAAAGCATTGTGTGAATGTCTCTGGGACAGCGTGGTTTACACTCACAGGTAAGATGGAGACCTTGGGGAAGTTATGTAGGGTCTCCCACTCTCGCCGCAGATAGTCCAGCGAGCCCACAAAAACAATGGGCTTGAGTTCATGAAAATGGAAGTTGCTGGCTCTTAAAGGCATCACCAAGTTTCGCAGCCCCACTAAAGCGGACGTGACATCCCCAAATATACAGACCACTACATGGCCACTCAGCACCGTCATGGAGGCTTCGCTCCGAGTCTGTGGACATAAGAGGGAGGGGGGAAGAGCAGAGAGAAAGAAAAAATAATGAGGAGCTGAACTACTTGGCACCTGAGCTGTGAATGGAAATTAGGAGTTTGATGTCAGATCACCACTCATCCATAAAATGCCATATTTTGCTTCATGACCAAGAGCAGCTGACTCACAGTCAGTTGCTGATGAATGCAATTTGTAAGACTCTAGGCAAGTTGGATAACTTTGAGGGGAATGTTGACTTTGTTATGAAATAAGCTATTGTATTGGGTAAGGTGCAAGAGCAGTCATTTTGAAATGTATCCTTTAAATATGCCTTCAAATGTTTTGGCATTTAAATATGTAAAAACATTCTGACTTTGAGGGATTAAAAAATGTTTGCGGTAGCAATGCTACTGTTAGTATTTCTTAAATGCAGAAAGCAGCATTTACTTAAAGTATGTATTCAATTTAAGAGGAGGCACATATTTACTATGTGAAGCCAAAAAGGCTAATGTTTCTGACATACAATCAAATCTGTGTTTTAAAGCTATGGATTTTTTTTCTTGGTTGCTAATAATAATGTAGTGCAGTTGGAGACACAAATAATTGTTGACTACTCTTGTGTAAAAGTGCAAGTTTTAAAAATGAGATGAAAATTAATACGATTTGACTAAGATGCACTAAGATGCCCGCGAAAATTTTAGTGAATTATCCACATGTCAAATAATTGATGCAGGACATTTATTTCAGATAATAATAGTAATTTGGTATTTTTCTCTCTATAATCTGATTGCTGCTTAGTGATTTTTCAGACCGAATTGCAATTCATTACTTGAGTTGGAAAACAAAGATAGACCCCTAAAATACAAGAAATAATTATCTACTGGTAAAAGTGTGTCAGATAATGCATAGATATGGGAATGAACGTTGTTCAGTGGTCAACAGAAATGATTTATGGGAACACCTAAACGCTTGCAAACTGCCCGTTTGCAGAGACGTTCCAGTAAATGCATGCGTGGACAACTGCAACGCTGGTCACTTGTGCAGATATATAAAGAAAACCATAAACTCACCTTGAAGCACAGAGGCAGAGAAAGAAACGTCAATACATATTAGTATGTGATTGGATGACTTCACAAATGTGAGGGGCAACTCCTGAGGATACTTACTTATAGTTGTCCTAATACTTTTTATTCATACAATGTGATTTTTTTGTTGTTGTTTTCTTTTAAGAGAATATATAGGTAAAACTAAGCATCACTCACCAGAATGACTTTTTCGATGTCTTTTGACGGGCACCAGTGAAACATTCCGGTGGAGTCATACCTCTTCACATTCATGTCCATGTTTTCGATTTGCTCATTACTAGGTATTAGAAGAGGGTCGTGTCTACTGCAAAAGAATATCAACAATAGATTCATGCAGGAACATTGTGGAGATGATTTGCATAACGTAATAAAAAACATGGCAAAACTTTAGATGGTATCTAAAGATAGAATGTTGCACCTGCAACAGTGAGAGGTTTTGGAAACTTCAATCAGTTCCAAATAAGTTCCATAATGTCAGACTAAACTTTACTATCACATAACCTTAAACATACATAAACAAATATAGGCATAACACATTTTGTCAAAAGTCAGGGCGCTAAAATAAAAGCAAATTGTATTATATTTCAGGACACTTTATTTGGTCCCACAGTGAGTTACTTAGAAAGATACACCCAAACTACTTTGTGCTTGCTTAGTTATTATTTAATTGCATGTAAATCACCATTTGGCCAAAAAGAGTAAGGTGAAGGAATTTTATTGGACACTTGATTTTATTTTGACTCTTTACAGAATGTATAGCAGAGCAGAGTTGCTGAGCTGTAAAAGTTTAAATTTATTGATATATTCATTCATTTATTTCTTCCATCCATCAACATAACCACATCTTCATGAGAGTCACGGGCATACTGCAGCAGTGGGCGGGGTACACATTGAACTGGCTGCCAGGCAACAGGGCACCCAAAGACAAACAACCACTCATACACGCAAACACATCTTAGGAGAATTTAGAATTTCCAATGTACTTAGGCTGCATGTTTTTGGAGCGCGGGAGGAAGTTGTAATACCTGGAGAAAACCCATGCAAGCATGAGAAGTATAGTCCTCAATCATTTTTCGTGTTTAAAGGGGACAGGAGGTTCAGCTTGTTTTTTCATTCGCTCCACACAGCTCTCTCACTCACAGCCACAAGCACACCTCCGAGTCATGAATAGTTGTTGCCAAAACGACTTTATATAAGGCCATGACTCGACGTAGAATGTTCAAGCAGTTATTTATTTTTAAGTGAAAGTGCCTTCAAATGCATTTGAACATGATTGAGAATTAACAGGTTGTTAGAACGCTTCAGACTCCTGTTAGGACTGAGCGTGGGAGTGTTATTGCAGTACATTGGGTAGGCACTGCTGTAGAGTGACTACCTTTTGGGGAAACAAAAAAAAAAAATGCAAAGAACTGAAGGAACACACATATACAGGGCTGCACGATTATGGCCAAAATGATAATTACGATTATTTTGGTCAATATTGAAATCACGGTTATTAAGCATGATTATTCATCACGTTAGATCAAACATGTCATTTATTGCTCTTCTTTTGAACAAGCAGTATATAAACAAGGCTTCAAGGCTTGATACTTACAAATAATACTAAAGTCAAATAAGTAAAGTAAATAATAATTTAAAGAAATTCAGCCAAGACATGGCAAAGACTTGGCACACAGGGCAACACAACTAACTTTCTTGCTGAGTGCAAACCAATGATAAAAATTAAGACTACTGAGAACCAAGCGCATTATTTACTTTTAAGCAATTTTTAATCAATTAGCATTCAAAATGTAATTTTTCACCAAATTTATTCTAATTGTGGGTCTCAATTCACAGCTAGCACTGTATATATTGAGCATCTGATGAGAAACTCAGACATTTCACATGGTAAAAAATATATTAGGGTGAGTAAAGCAGAGGCTTTTGTCATGCAAACATGTGGTAAACATTGCCCCTTGGTGATAAAATGACAAAGTGCTTGATTTGACATGTATAGCCAGCTTTTTTAAATGTTAATATCACCGAGGATCAGCTTGTTTAATCGTGGCAGCCAATTTTGTGATCTCGATTAAAATTTGATTAATTGTGAATCCTCTGTGAGGTGGACGTGCTAACCAGTCGGCCACATTCGGGAAGATTTGAGCCAACAAATTTGTTCAAAACCAAGTTGTTTGAGTAGATTTTTTTTTTTTTTTTACATCATTCACACTGCATAAGTATAGGTCAGCTACATTTAATTGTAATCCCGTTTCCTATGCTGCTCACAACCAGAGGCCATGCCTGTGAGGCATTTGGGAATTGTTATGATATTCTGTGATCTATTAATCAGCGTTAAGACATTTCATTTCTTTTCTTGCCATTCCGGCTTGGCAACAGCGTTTCTCAGCACAGACGCAATTTTGGTAGGAATTGCAATTTCTACTTCTTGTCCTTGATGTCAAGTCATCATGAAGCTCAAAGGCGCAGACAGGCATTCGCTCACAGCGGCAGCAAAAAGAGCAGCAAGACTTGAACGTTACAGACTGACACGCCACGCAACACAGCGCCAATTACCAGCTTTTAGCCTCTTTTCCCAGCTCCTGACGCCACGCCGTGCAAACAGTAAAAGGTGCCAACAGGCTCCCACTTTAAATATTTCAAGCGTTTGCCCAATCACATTCCGCCTTCCCAACTGACGGCCATGAATGTTTCAGCAGCGTGTCACGAGCAAGCGGGCTAATCCACAGCGGTGGGGCATTGAGTTTTATCCAGTGTAACACTGACCATGAAAGGGTTCCTGTCAGTCCCACTTTAACACCGCTCATGCTCTTGCGCTTATTATACAAGACGTCTTTGCTACAAAGGCAACGCAGAAATTTTGAGCCACAACACTGACTCTGGATATACAGCGCAGAAACAAGAAGCATACGTCTCCCCTTTATTCATACTTATGCTTTTTCATCTACTTTATTCAATTTGGGGTGTTTGCAAGTGTGGAAGTCAACCAAGGCTTTTTTTTAAAAATTGTATTTACAATTTTCAGACAATTGCTAGAATATATAAAGCTAAAACTGTTTTGAATTGTCATTTGTGGCCCTGCTGATGATCATATTTGTGAAACCTATTCTCTTTGTTTTCTAATATGAACGACTGTTTTTTAATGCCCCCCCACAAGAACTATGTTGAAGTGATTTAAGCAGCTTTACGTTGTATTTGTCACCGCCTTATGGTGTTTTGGTGCAAATAATTTGTTGAAATTATTTGAGGAGCTTCATTTAGTGCTGTGTTGCCATTTTTCAGCACATTATTAGCTAAAATAAACCTTTTTGAAGGTGAGTATCATAGTCAAAAATTTCATTTTCTTTGGCAAGAGTGGAATTCTCTTAAATAGTTGGTGGAAACTGTTAACTATTTCTAATTGGGATGAGTACTAATACAAATGAAATTATTTCAATTTGACTTAAATTTTCAATAGCTGGATTGATTTTTTTTTTTTTTTGCTATTTGTTAACCACGTGCTACTTTTTTGAGCAAAATTTCTCTTCTGTTTCTCTTTTGCCTTAATAGTCAAAAAGGTTAAGGTTTCACTTAATTATGGGTAGCGGTATGTCAATGTAATGGTTAGCACTAAGTTATAAGGTAAATGATCAGGGATTAAAATCTCCCAAACAAAATTAATATTTGATCATGTATTTTTCAGGCTTAAGTCATTCAATATTCATCCAAATAGGCATGTATTGAAGTCAAAAGGAAAGTGACGATACATAAATTTGAATAATATAGGAGGAAGCAGCTCAGAAATGTGACATACATCTCTCAAATCATCACTATCCTCCATCACGCTGCCATTGACTGACAAGGCATTGATGGCAACGCTTTCTTCACTCTACATTTGGGTTGCAGGAAAGTAGCAGAAAAAGAAGGGGGAGAACTCTGTCAATTAGCCACCCGCCTTTCTGCTTTCCTCTATCAGTTAGTGCAGGTGATAATAACACTGACAGCATTTAGTGTTTTTACACTCAGCCTGAATCTTTCATTCGGAGCTGTGCGTTGCGCCAATCAACCTCCGCCGCGGCGCCGCCGTCACTTCAATCTGCTTGGCATCGCTCGCCTCCTCACTGGGGCTGACTGGCGCATGCCTTTGCCTCCCTCTTTTCGCTGACTCTCTTCCTGTGTGTCAAGACAGCTATCTTTCACCCAGCTGTCAGCGCTCTGACTGGCAGCCTGTCACTGACGGCGCACACCTCCTCATCCTCCCCACTGCCTTCTCCCTGCCTCAGCTTGAACCTTCCACCAGGCTCGGGCGGAGCAGACAGCCGCGCCACGCCCAGGAGATATCGGTTCCAGATGACACTGTTTTGGGGGATTTGGATGTGCGGTGCCACTCACAGGCCCGTCACAAAGGTTCGGCAAGGCGGTGTTGATGAACAGCTTGTTAGCGCGATGACAAATGGGTGAGGCAGCTGCAAAATAAGTAACCGCGAAATTGCCAGGTCAACTTATTTATGTATTTTGTTATGTTCTTCCGATACATGAGAGCAGAGCCTTACCTATCCATTCTCTATCATTGAAATTTAGACTTGCACCAGAGATGTTCAATATTGGGAAAGTGTCTTTAGTTTTCTAAAGAAAACACTTCAAGAAAAAATATTTTCCTTACAGTTTTAGCCATTTTCAGTAGGAAAAAAAAAAGACTATAATTAATTTGATAGCTTTCTTAAATCTACATTTAACAACTGTAAAAAGACATTCCGCTTCTTGCTGTCGACTGAATATGACATCACATTTTTTCAAGACTCATTTAACGACCCATCATGGCTCACGCATTTGGTCATATTGACGTTCACAATCTGAGACGTGATTGGTTTTCACTTGAGCCTTGAGCACATGTGATGTCATTTTCAGTCAATAGCAAGTGGCAAAGTGCATTTTAAAGATATTGATAATAAATGCAAAATAATTTGATTAACTATAGACAAAATAGGAACTATTTACTTCTGAAATAGTGAAGAATCCCAATCAAAAAGCTTGATTTTTCATGTTTTGTTTTTTTCCAAAAAGAAATGGTCTGCATTATTTTCAAAGGGAGAAAAAAATTACATGAATTTTGGACAGAGCGTTTAAAATTTCAACGATTGGCTGTCAATCAGTCGAGGGTGTATCCAACCCACTGCCCAAAGATGGCTGGGATAGGCACAAGTAGTGCCTAATTCTAGTAGTACTCGCTCTAATAAATAACTCGTTTGGCAACGAATCAATTTTGACTGTTCTAACCTCATTGGACAGTACAGTATTTCAAGACAGAAGAATTTATATGGGACAAGTACTTCCTCTCCAGTATGTGTCTTCCCCCCGTTTCGTTGTTCAACATGTATTTCAAACAGTTGAGTTATTCCAGTGCAACATTGCAGTCCCGAACTGGGGATGGGTTTGTTGCTCCCCCAATGCCTCCCTGGCTGACTTACGAAGGCAGCCTGGCGCTTTGAAAATTTTCCCCATCATGCAAACTGACAAAGGCGTGCTTTTCAAAAGCCCACAGCCAATCTGTTGATCATTATTTATTTACAAAGGCCTTGGGGCGGCGAGTCCTGTAAAAACCAACCATACTCGCTACGTATGCTGGTTCTCTTGCTGCATCGCACCACCGCTCCTCCTCTTTCCTTGCTTGTAGAATAAAGCATCCCTGAGGCTACCTCAAACAATCACTTTTCATTGTGCATAAAACCCACCTTGTAAAGCACAGCTGTTTAATATAAATGCTGTTATATGTTGACAGGGGCAGCTGTGGGAAAGGGGGGAGGGGTTCTTGGGCTGTGATGGGTAATTTGATGTTGTGCTGTGGGCTAAGACTTGGAGAAAACATCTACACCTATAACAGAGGACCTGTCATGGCAGTACCCAAGAGCCTTCAGAAAGCTGAAGCATCCCTAAAGCAGAGAAAACTTTAACGCTGCTTTGAAGCCGCTTCCAAACTGAGAAAGTAACTTGCGCAAATGATTATCGCTGCGAGATCAAAGCCAAAAGGCATATCATATATTACGTGGCAAAAGGGGACCATCTTGAAAGCCAAAGAGGAAGAGGAAGAAAGGGTTTAGTGCTAAAATTTAGGCAAACTAAACAAACTTTGCTGGAAAGCTGCCAGGCTAAACTTATTTTTATAGCACCCTTCTCCCTTGGAGCAAGGGCATCTCTGACTGAAGGCTACCACTCTAGTGTTTGCCTAATGGTTTTGGCAAGTGTGGCAGCTCATTAAGTGCTTGTATTGTGGAGGACTGAGGGGGAGGCCCACAAATACACTATATTTGAAAAAGGAAAAAAAAACAAAAAAACACTATAGATTTGCCAGCACAGTGGGAGGGATGCTGCCTAAGGGAGGAAGACCTACGAAACAACTTTATCCAAACTAAAATGTAAGGAAAATAAATTGCAAGTGATACATCTTGTTTTCAAGTAGGGTACAACTGTAACAAAATGTGTATTACCCAAGTAATACACAACTCTTTTGCATCATGGAGAAGTGTTGTAAAACCATGATTATTGATTTGATTATATGATGCGGATTTGGCAAGTGGTTGAAAAAATAAATGTTATTATTAGCTCATAATGTAAAAGTCATTCAATTGATGCAGTGGGTGGAGCCCATTTATTTGTGGTCATTATAGGAATAGGCTCATTTAGAACAATGTAACAAACTATCATTTACAGTCTTTTTCATCAGTAAATCATAATCCTTGGTGAAAAAAATCTTAAATTGAGCTTCAGTAGGTGCTGCTGTTAAAAGAGACCAACAGAGTTCCTATGGGCTTTTCAGTTAACTTTTGAAAATCATTAATATAAATGATTGATGGTATTCCTAAATTGAAGCTAATAGACTCAGAGAGTTTTTTTTTGGTTGCCCAGAATAGATTGATTGTATTTACATTATTTCCTATGGTAAACATTTAACAGTAATACAATCTGGTTTGAGTCCAACTATTTGGGACAGACTGATCACAAACACTGAGGTTCGAGTCGATTTTTTTTTTCGTTTCTACGGGGGGAATATAAACGATAATCCCACAACAATGATTGTGAGCATTGTTATCATAAATTCAGACCTTTGTATTGGGTCTCATTCATTTTCCAGACTGTACTGAATATGACAGTTTTACTTCATAAATACTGACGTTTGAAGTTGTCAAACGTCTTCAACCACAAGGCTCTCAGCTCACACTCATTAAGACAGAGCAAGCACAGCTATGAGTGTTCCTGTCCTGTTAGATCTTCACCGCCGCGGCCTCTCTGTTATGCCGTGCCGTCATCAGGTTAAGCCCCGCCTTGTAGCATAAATACCTTAGCTCCTTTTATCTTTCAAAATCAATTAAGAGCAATTTAATGGCACCGGACAGGATAAAAGGAAGGTAATATTTGAATTCATATTTGATTGTGGCAATACAGCTCACAGATGGCTGTTAAGTACCAGGAACAGTACTCACAGGGGTTTCCACAATAGAGAGGTAGCCTCAGGGCAAAGTAACTATGCCGGTCCTTCTGATTGGCCGCCAGTGTCATTAGTGTCAGTATGGTTTAAGGACTACATGGAGACCTGACCGGAGGAGGTGACAGCTGGGGCTTTAAAGGCAGCCGAGGGGGGCTCGAGCATTTCAAGCGATTCCTCGCTGGCGTCATTTTGTGACAGAAACATTATTTCAGCTCTATCATTAACAGCCTCAGCATATCAGACCCCCCCCGCACCCCGTATCAGCGGCACCACCTCTGAAGTATTTGCTGTCTCTCCATCCTTCCTTCTGCTCCCCTGCATCTGTCTTCCTTCCGTTTGAAGGCAGTCTCTTACCTCATCATTTTGGGCGAGCAGTTGGGCGAGTTCCGCATCCCTCCGTTGCGCTGCTTTTTTTTGGGTGAAAGCGTTGATGGATGCTCGTCTTCGACTGCAAACACACGCACACAGTGTCAGAACAGAGACAGAGACGGATGGCGAAGTGAGCTGGACCTGACATGAAAATAAACAAATAACTTGTCAACACTCAATCATAGCCAACACAACAAAAGTAAACAGAAATAAAAGCGAAATTAATAACTTGAGGAAAACCATAGGTTATTAGTAATGAGGGAATCTTTAAGGCAGGAGACAACCTTGAAGAAAAACCAATTGATGACCTGAAAATGATAAAGGGACGTAACGGCCTTCAGTTTTTTCTTTTTTTTTTTTTTTTTTTATTATGTACACTTGGCCTGATGTTTTTGGACCTCTAGCAGTCTGCATCAGAGTGACCATGCTTACCTACTCCATTATTGCCATGTGATGGTTGAGATTGTCATTGACAGTGGGTGGTGGGCAAAAGCAATGACAATGAGATATGGAGATGGCTCTCATGGTGGCTCATTTTGGGGACTATTGCTAAAAAGCCTATCTGACCCAATAATGTGGTTCTAGCGCAGGAAATGGCTCTTCTACTGGTCTCTCTCCATGCCAAGAGAACACTCCACACGCATTAAGAAGGACACGCTAAAGGGGGATGAATTAGAGGGCTAGACATGTCAGAAGTGGCTAGTAAGGACAAATAACCCTCCAGCAGACGAAGGTCAAGACTAGCTCAGAAATTAATGATCCATGTAAGATTAAATATTCAATTTTGTGGGCTTGACACTTTGGTCATAAGCACTTTGCAAGAGTTTCCCAGACTGAAAGGACAAGGAAGAGCAGGTCAGGCCCGGCACTAGTCTGAGCTTCACAACCGTCTGCGTTCAAGAGCTACCACCAGACACTGAGACTCTCTTCTGGCAGTGCACTCCACTGCACACCTGTATTAGTCCCTTGGTTAGATATCAATAACACTGCATAGCATTAGCGCAAATCAGTGGACACAAAGAAAGCCTGGTGACTCCAGACAGATGGAATTCCCCACCGTGTCTCATTGTCTATGAGTTGTCTGTTTTTACTTACTTTGTGTCATCTCTAGCTGCTAATTTCACATCAACTTTTCATTTGTTAACCATAGGTAGTGTAGTTAATTTAGCTGTGCCACACAAAACACTATCACCCTTCAGAACATACCAAGGATGGGCAGGATAAATACAGTAACAATGCGTAGATGCAATGGATTTCCACCAGTTGAAAACACCCCACGGGGGGCATAGTTAATTCAGACACACAACTAGTTTGCTGCCTAAATAGGGTGAAACAGATGGTAACCAGTAAAAGTGAACTATTAAGTCTTGGATCATTCAGAACCCACAACCCAAAGTGAATGGAGTGAGTTGTGACAAGTGGGCCAAGTCAACAACTTACTATGTCCACATAAGCTTTATCATAACCTTTATCCTCCTAGTCCTTATCCTAACTAAGGTTGCTGGTACCTATCCCAGCTGTCTGCGACAGGTGGGGGACACTCTGAACTGGTTGTCAGCCAATCAGAGGGCACAAATGCCCTCAACAACAACAATTCACGCACCCAATCACACTTCAGGGCAATTTACAGTGTCCAATATAGTCAACTACGATCCATATTGCAGCCCTGACCTATGGTCACAAGCTATGGGTAGTGACATAAAGAGTGAGATCCCAGATACAAGCGGCCGAAATAAGTTTTCTTCTTAGGATGTCTCAGGCTTTCGCTTCGAGATAGGGTGAGAAGCTCGGTCGTCTGGGAGGGGCACAGTGTCCTCCACGTTGACAGGTGCCAGTTGAGGTGGTTCGGGCATCCTAGGTTAGGCATCCTAACCGTTAGGACGGCTCCCTGGTGAGTTGTTTCTGGCATGCCCCACCGGGAGGAAGCCCCAGGGGTAACCCAGGACACGCTGCAGCGACTATGTCTCTTGGCAGGCCTGGGAATGCCTCGGGATCCTCCCGGAGGAATCGGAAGAAGAGGCCAAGGAGAGGGAAGTCTGGGCTTCCCTGCTCAAGCTGCTGCCAATGCGACCCGACTCGGGAATAGAGAAAATGGATGAATAGATACAGTATATACACACACAAGACTGATTTGGGGTTGTGTGTTTTAAAATACAAAGGTTTAGCTCTAAGCCTCAGACTCGAGTCTTGGTTTTCACCTGTCTTTTGTGTCAGTCTGATTTTGTTTTATTAACAAGGTTGGAAAAATATGTCTTGTAACTGTGAGCAAAACAATCAAATCCGATTTAAAAAAAATTACAAACGCCCACACGGTCAAGAATAGTACTTCAACTGCCCATCCCTAGTATAAAGCTTGTAGAAATACAGTACGTACCACTAATTATACATCAGCACCCATTGCTCAGTCTCCAAGTTAAAGGCTAGAAACAAACAACCCTTCAGCCCGATGGATGCTAAAATGGCACTGGCAGGCAAATCCGTGCAAAGGAGGATACGAGAAGCAGCCCCGGCAGAGTGAACCATCATGCAGCAAACAGCACAGGCAGGCTACTGACTGATGCATCCCGCTAAGGGGGCAACCTACAGTGGCTACTGTGACTGTGCAGCATGGCATTACTGGGGTGGTAGCGGTATTTCACCGGCAGACTGCGGGCCCGGTTCAGCCGACTCTCTGCCAAGGATCTGGCGTCTTCAGGCACCGAGATACTGAGGCGCAGTTTGGAATGACGAGCCGCAGGCGCTGGCCCCGTGGGAAGCAGGCTGCCTTTACGGTTATTAACAAGGGGGATGTTGCTGGCGCCTGGCTTAACCGAGGCGTCCTTGTTGCTTTGCAGGGCGTTGGGCGAGAATGCGTTTGAGGTGATGGCAGTGGAAGGGTAGCCGCTGGTTTTAACGGATCGGTTTTGAAAAGACGGTCTAACGTCATCCATTACTGTCAAACAATGAAGAATACAGAGTGTAAGGAAAGCTTTAGGAATGCGTTTAGATAACAATAATATAAATGAACAGATTTACATTAATTATACAATTTCTCACATTATTTCATTTCAGATTTTATAATGCCAAAGATGAATCCATTTAGAAAAAAAAACAGTTTAAGTAGCTGACAAGGCTCATGGTGTGCATACAGTAAGAATAAAGAAAAGCTTAGTTGATGGACAGGGCATTTATTTCAGTTTCTGAAAGATAAAATAAGACAATAAAAGCACAACCATTTCTTTGTTATTTCATATTTTCTTATCTTCTTGTCACCCATCCACGAGTGAGAACATTTACTTTGTATTTGTGACAAACATGAATAAATTACAAGGCCCCCGCTGGAACAAAGCACAGGAGAAACGCAGCTTGGCTTGAGACAGTCAAAACCCTTCAGATGTTTTGTCATGTCAACAAACGTAACATGAACTAATAATTAATGATAGCACTATTTTAAAAGCATTCAAGAATGTGAAAGATCCGCTTTGGATTAAAATTGTGCACTGCTTCACGTGATTCTCAAATGTGGGTAAGGGTACCCCTTTTGCTATGTGAAGGCACTTCAGGGGCACAGGAGATTTTAACAGGAAAATATAAATGCTTTTTAAAGCCGTGAGAGGAACAGCACATTTTTCTTTTCAAACTAAGAGTAAATTAATTAGAACATTAATCAACAGGGTTTTTTTTTTTGTTCATTTGTTTTTTTGCTAAATTGAACAGGAACACTTTTGTAAAATGTTTTTGTAAAAGGTTTTTATTTAGTTGAATATGGATGTGCATTATCATTACTGACACAATTTTCCATAGGACGGGCCAAAAGTAGATCATTTCATACGACATATCATCTGGAGTTGTTGGATAATATACACCTAGAGCAACAACTTGAAATTTAGTGTGGAGGTTTACGTGGTACTTGACAAAATATGTATTTCACATGAATTTAAAAAAAAAAAAATGTTGAGAACCACTGTTCTAAATTGTCAGATTCCAAACACCCGTGGACAGAAAAGCGAGGCACGGGTATGAGTCACATCTGTGCCTATGAAGTGGGCTGGGAGAGGCCTTTTCCTGCCTTGGGTGGGAGGGTGGCTGGTTGGTCCTTTTGGAGGACAGAGCATACTTGGGTGGCCCTGGGCGATAAACAGACGTTTATCCCAGCAGTCAGCTGCCTCCTTGATTTACGGGGCGCCACCGATAGCTCCTGGATTCATCTGGCCCTTGTCAAACATGTAGAGCATTAGAGCACGCTCAGCCGCCCTGGCAGCTCCACTGTGCTTTCTGAACCAGCCAGACGGCAACTGTCCCTTCCTGAAATGCTAATCACATGATGCTATTGCGCCGCGTGCAAATGCTTGAAGAACAACGGAAAATGGTGACGTTAGCATGTGAAGGAAGCTGGCTTTTGTCTTTATAGCGAGCCCTTTCTCTTCATCTGTATTGCGTCGGCACCGTGAAACTATAACCTCGCCCCGCCCCCTTTGCACATGCGTGTTATAATTAAGTGGAAAAATAATACATAAATAAAATTGATATTATGATTGTGGTGAATGATTTAAGCGGGCTTAATTTCAAAGGTAAGGAAACACTTTAGAAGTGAGTGTGATCCGATATGAAAATAACAAAAGGTAAGATTAAATTATTAGATTAATTTATGTGTGACACTACACATTCTTCGTCTTAACCAGAAATAACAACAATTTACCTAAATTGCAATCAGCTTTGAATCGAACACCAGTCTCTTTTTGGCTTCCACTGTTCCCTGGTGTTGTACCGCCATCTGCTGCTACATGCAGCACAATACAAAAAAAGGAATGGTTCATGGAACTACAAGTTATTAGTGAACACAAAACAAAGGAAAAACTGTACATAACAACAGGAATTGTGTTTCCAAAATGTAAAATCTACGTTCAGTATATTCAAACATAACATTATTTATCCTTGCATTGTATGTAACAGTGTTTTCGGGGTTATACTGGGGTCAACACTGTTAAACAATTGGTCTAAATGTCACAAGAGGACAGGGTTACATGCTAAGGGAATAGTAGGCAGGAAGGAAACCATCAGTACTAATCGTGTTACATTAGGAAGGGCCAATAGAGCAGAACGGGGAAGGACAGAGATGCACACTTACGTGATATGACATATCCATTATACTTATATTTGGCTGAAGAGAATGCAAAGACAAGTGGCAGGTCACATGGGGGGGAGAAAGGATGTCATGAAGCACACATTAGGAAATAAGAGACATCAACGTAAGAATAAGGCATGGAAATGAAGTGAATAACAAATGCATACATCAGACTAGTGGTAAGAAATAGGAAAGGGAATAAATGATGAAAAACAAATGGGGATAATTTGTGGAATGTGACTCATTGAAAAAATAGGGAACTCAAAGGAATTTCCATTGTCAGGATGTGCTGTGCTTTGTCTGAAATGGTAAAAGTTTCATGTAATACTTTAAAAGTAACAACTACTGATGTAAACAATTAGAAAACACTTGAATATGAGAAACGCTGTATGAAATATGTGAAACAATACAAGACAAAAGAACAAATGTTGCGGTATGTACCTAAAAAATCAGGTATTTTAGAGATGGGCATTTGATGAAATTCCAATCATAAAATTAAATCATCAATGTAAATATTTGTATTCATTATTATTTTTTATAAAATATATATATTTTTTAAAGTACAACAATACCATTAGAATAAGTCCAAAGGGCATACATTGTTAGACAGCAAAGTAGTTGAGAGTAATTCAACAACAACAGCCAACTAAATAATTGAATATGATGCCCATCCCCGAATATAAGTCAAAAGAAGTGGATTTCTTAAAAGTGCAAGCCCGTGCCAATTTTTCAAAACTGTGGCATATAAACAGCATCAACGCCTAATTGGAGCTAATAATCCACCTGCCAGGAAGGAGGCTGCGTAAATGAGTTGAATACTGTAATGAAAAGTTTCCTGTAATAATTGTTGCGGTCTGACAGACTAAGAAGCAAATAAATAAATAAAGAATTTAAAGAAATACACACTTCAGAGGCTTGGCTTTAGCATCCTAAATTAGCCTAATCTACAATCAGATGACTAATCCATCCATAACTCCAAATGTTTGGTCACTATTAACTGCTAATGCAACCATATGTGTCACATATGTCAATAGACACTGAACAAACATGGTGGGCACTTAACTCAACTGGGCATTGCTGACACTCTCGACTCAGAGTCTCTTCCATCACTAAAGGTCACAATGAGCGCCCAAGGCTGGCCTCTGACACAGATCCTCATACAGCGACCCACAGCGGCCCTGGCATCTGTCTGTAGCGATTTGCCCAAGCCACCAAAGCAGCAGACTAACTGGCTAGCATCTATGCCATATAGAGGCAACGCGGGATAGAGAATAGAGCGGGACGGAGGGGGTTGTTTTGTTCCGAGTCTGCCTGGTGGACAGGAGCTGTCAGGGCAAGTTTGCTGATGGACCAGCAGGGTTGTGAAAATGAAAACATAATTTTGGTGTCATGAGAGATAAGTTCTCACGCGATGAGATGCAGATGCATGAGGAGAGGGACGATGGATGTTGGTATGCCCCAATGGAAGGTCGTAGAATAGCCTTGAATCGGGCCAAACAGCAAAAATAATGCACCCCTTGCTTCTCATTCAGACTTTTCATGACATCTTCTTTTGTATCAGAACACTTGGTTGTCAGATCACAAAACCAGAGCTGTAATTGCAATTACATCTTGTCGAGAGAATTCAGTACATCATCTTGGCTACGTTCTACCAGTAAAATAGGGGTATGTATTTTATTTTTTCTATACTCTTGTAACGGCTGAGACTAATCTAGAAGTAAAAATTATTGTTAAAACCATAAATAGACTGACTTTGTCTATAAAGTATTCAGTTTAAAAAGTCTAAGCATGGTTTTGTCCAGAATCCGTACCAGAAAAGGGGAATCTATTAGTGGTGAAGCACAAGCTGATATTGGCGAATACACACCTCAATCCAAACTAGTGGCAAAACTCAAAAACCAGAGGTTTCCAAAGAAACTAAACTCACGTATCAACACATCGGCTTCAATAAGTGTAAGTAGAATAGAGTAGTCAAGCAAAAGAAAATCGAGTCCAGATGCATACGAAGACATAAGTCATCATGTATAAAGATGTCCTAACTGGTCACAGAATGAAGAAGAGGAAATGACCAGAGGAAATCCTGTAATCCTCGACTTGAAAAGCACTCCTTCGCTAAAACTCACTTTGTTCAGCCAAACGAGGGAAAGAGGGGGATCCAAGGAAGGGGAGGCTTTCCTGAAATCCAACATGGGGCTCGAGGGAGAAGTGAGATCAGTAACCATGTAATGGCCAGTAATTGGTACCGAGGGATACCAGCACAGCACCGAAGTACATGGGGCCAAACTAAACTCATCATGGCACGTTTGACATTAATCTAGGCTGAGGCCACCGACGTCGGGAGAATGCTGAGAAGGAAATCAGATCTGCACGTCTGAGACCCAGGCTTTGATAGCCAGGACTACTGCTGCCATGTCTAATTGACATCCAATTTACTAGTTCCAAGCCACTCAAGAATAAGCGGCAAGGAGGCCATTTATCCATGAGTCCTCATATGATCACATTCTCTCTATCAAAACATGTTTTGTTTGTTTTTCAATTTAGAGTTTTCTGTTTGTGTTCTCTATCATATTGTTAAAACACAGAGATAGTGTAAACCAACTGTGGACTGCGAGAATAACAGGATATTGCAATATACCCTAGGGCCAATAATCTTATTTTGTCCTGTGACTGTCATTTGAAGTTAAAAACTAAGAATTGAAAAAAAAAAAAAAAAAAAAAACAGAAAGCCAAAGCTAACCGTAAACTTAAAAAATACGTTAACTCAAGGGTGTAAAAGCAAATGTTTTGTGCATAATAATTGCAACAAATCATTCATCATTCATCATCATAAACCTGTACAATATAACATGTCCACTCATGGATACAAATCTTACCTTAAACAGCCAAAAACCATCAAACACAAAACAGTCAACTTCCAGTCGTGATTAGTATCACACCACTGCATGACGAAATGCAGCATGCGATAGCTAGCTGGTCACCAACCAGTAACGTACAATACGGCAGCACGACAGAGCCACTACAGTACGCACCCACCAAAACACAAGATACACTGAGTGAAAAACCAATATTTATGACAAATAAAAAAGGAAAATGGGGCAAAAAAGAACAAAAGACGAATTACAGATATGTAGAGAACGAGTGCTAGCTAGCAAGCAACACATTGGAAAGATTTAGAAGAGAGAGAGAAAAGAGAGAGAACCAAAAACTAGCATCCAGATGGATGGATGGATGGATGGATGGATGGATGGATGGATGGATGGATAGATAGATAGATAGATAGATAGATAGATAGATAGATAGATAGATAGATAGATAGATAGATAGATAGATAGATAGATAGATAGATAGATAGATAGATAGATAGATAGATAGATAGATAGAAGACTTCTGGCTAGCTAGCTAGCTGCAACAAAGGCAGAAAAAACTGTGGACTTAAATTAAACATAATGTGAATTCTACCATTAACGCACATCTAACCAGACCACCACAACACATGGACAACGTCACGGCTACACATGTACTACACGATACGGCAGCGGTAGCACTTGGTAACGGCACACATGGAAGCACACGTCACAGACAACATGTAACAGCATGTGTTGGGCGGTGTAACTTACAGGCACGTAACGTGGTTGCGCAATCATGAACAGACACAGAGGAAAGTGGGTAGGCCCTCTGAAGGGTGTCCATGTTACTATGTACACTGCCTGACATGCAAGAGCAGTCTCGCTCTGAACGGCCGCAATCAAAACAACATGCCAGTTTCATTCGCTTGTAGACGGACATCTTGGCTACAGTCACGTGTCAGGATGAGAGGAGAGGAGAAGCAGCAGGTTAATGGCAAGAGGAGAAAATATTCATCCAGGGAGGAAGTTGCAAGGTCACTTCATCAGAATGTGCAGGCCTTAGCACACTTGAGCCCCCGTACGTGGAATAAACACGTCCAATTCAGTCAAGCCAAGTTCACATGGCATTTACACTAAACTGTTGTCCCACCAAGGTTACCTCACTAATGTATTAATTGGTGAGGTTCAGGGGGTCAAGCTGCGTGCTAAGGCTGAAACAGGTCAAAAAGGCAAAACCATAAGAGTGGGAAGAGGATGAGGAGAAAGAGGGGGAGGCATTCAGGGGGAGGAGGGGTAGAGGCATGAGCAAAGTCTTCAGCAGCAAACCTCAAACAAACTTATACATACATTTTACATTTACATCTTGCAAACCCGTGGGTCTGAGGAGAGCGGAGCACGTACCTGTATCCCATCATGCAGCAGCGCAACGGAAGCGCCTCTGTCCAAAAAAGGCATGGCACTATTCTACGGGCCGCACGTGCCAATTCATGCTGTCGTTTGCACAATTGAAGTTTCACTGCTCCACGCCCACAGGGAAGCTTCACTCTAATGTGCAATATGTGTACTTGTATGCGTGTCATTCATTTCTGTCATTAGAGACTGCAACTTTTTGAAAGCCCTCCAATTAAAACATTAGATTTCACAGTAGACAATGAAACTAAAACATGATGTTGTGGTGGCTTACACGCAATGACTGTCTCTATAATACATGTGTACAAGAAAGCCATTTACATGCATCAATGTGCAGCTTCGCACTATAACCAAAAGGTTGCTTTTCGCCTATCTTTAAACTAAAACACTAAAATCTTTACTGTTAGCAAAAATTATAGTGTATATGCTTTATAAGGGATTGTGATGATACGCAATATACTATATACAATATATAAAAATACATGAATCTGTTTGTTTGTTTCTTTGTTTGTTTTTTTACAAAACCAGACCTATGTCGGTGAAAACAATACAGTCTGGTTTCTGTTAGATGTCATACGTACATACAGCAACCGTGTGCTCCATCTCCTAATCTCTTAGCCATACACTTCAAATACAATTTAAACTTTATGGCTTTGGGAAATGAAAGGCGAGACCTTAAGAAGGTTGTTTTTGTATGAATCCAAAAAGGGACATTACTGAGGAAAAGTCATGTTTTTGTCGATAACTCAAAACCTAATATCCCTGGCATATGCCTGGTTTTGTCAAAACGTGTGCGTGTCCGTGTGCGTGTGTGAGTGTGTGTGTGTAGTTTGGACGCACACTGTCATTCGGTTTCAAGTAAGGACCACTCCTTATACCATATTTTCTGCACTATAAGGCGCACCGGATTATAAGGCGCACCCTGAATTAATGACATAATTTAAAACTTTTTTCTATATATCAGGCGCACCGGATTATAAGGCACACCCTCAATTAATGACATATTTTAAAACTTTTTCAATCACAATATAGTAATGCTCAAAGTAATAACAATAATAACTCAAATAATAACTCTAAACTCTCAATAGCATAATAACTCAATGCCAAAATGACCAACCTTGTTCAACTGTAAACACACAAAAGTCACAGGTAAAGCTTACTTTATCAGTTCATTCCCCATCTACGAATCCCAATCTCAATATTGATCCGTATATAAGGCCCACCTGATTATACGGCGCACCATCAGCTTTAAAAAAAAAAAAATTAAGGCTTTTAGGTGCGCCTTAAAGTGCGGAAAATACGGTACTTTAGTTAGATCTTTGGTTCTTGCCATAATAGAAATTCATAGGGAAAGGGGACATGGTTAGGGACTCATCCCTCCCAGGTCATGAGTACTTTGCACTGTTGCCCTAGGGCAGACTTTTCAGGTTGCTATATGCTCAATCTAATGTGTCCAAGAACAATTTTATGTATTAAGCTGTTAAGCTATGTATCTAACTATTAAATGATATTCATGCGGTCGACTGCTTGTTTGAAAATGAAAATGTATGTGAAAGGTTTCCTTTGTCTAATTGATCGCGTAGCATTTTAAAATGCTCATTTGTGACCCCAATTTCCTCCACTTTAACTGTGCAAATGTGTGTGCTCATGTGGTTGGGTCTGTATGTGTTTATATTATTTAATGGTATCCCGTTTCAAGAGTCCTCACTGGCTGTGGGCTTGCTCATGGTCTTGTGTTCATGCACTACCCTCATTTGGCAATCCTGCAACTGAGTCAGGTCATGGCCAGGCTCATCCAACGTGGAGCCAGTCCTTAGCCTTTCTGCGCCTTTGAAAACCACTGGCAGCACCACCGCATGTCCTATAAGTGCATTTACAGATTGATTCTAAATCCAGCAATTCCAGATGCGGAGAGAAGTCTTTTACATTTTTTACTATTTTGAATTACATCAAATCAACGCGAATTTGAGCCTTGTAGTATAAACGTGTGTGTGTGTGCATATATATATATATATATATATATATATATATATATATATATATATATATATATATATATATATATATATATATATATATATATATATATATATATATATATATATATATATATATATAATGTGTGTGTGTGTGTGTGTGTGTGTGTGTGTGTGTGTTGTACTGTTTTTAGATTAATTACATTTCATATGTTTTACTTAAATGATCCAAATCATACATTTTTTTAAATTTGAATTATAGCAATTCTTTTTTATTACATAGTTATGTGAAAATTTATTTTTTTCTTGCTTTGTCTATTGTATGAATCTTTTTAATTTTAAAAGTAGTTCAGAATAAAAGACAGTATTGCTCAAGCCTATTAATACAAAGAACTTTTCACTGTCCAGCACCCCTAGTCTGCGAATACCAGTGTAGGTGTACAAAACATGTTTACCAATAGTAAATGCTCTTGCAGCTAAAATGCTATAAGGAAGGTTGTCTATGGTGTGCCTGTGTGTGAAGCCCTGGACCCTTTAGGGAAGCGGGAGTGAAAGTCCCCTGAGTAGCATCTCTACTGCAGATTGATGTGACTCTGTGCACCAACAGTCCCCGCTCCCCATTCTCTCACTGGCCAGGTGCAAACTGACAGCCTCCTAATACCGTCTGGCGCCTTGACACTTGCGGCTATCTTTGACTTGGCTTTTGACGCAAGTCCGACAATAACGTCCGGAGTTAAGTCATAGGTTTCGGGGCCGGGGAGAGAATGGGAAAGACAGGTTTTCAGGGACTGCTTTAATCTTGTGCGTGCATGCATGTGGGCTCGGAGAACATGCAGAAAAAAGTCATTTGGGTCTCAGTGACAAAGGGGAAGGTGCAAAGATAACTGTTCACAGTCATGAAACAGTTTGGAAGGAAATGACAGACAAGAGCAGCAAGGCTGTCGGGTCATGCTGGAACTTCTGCACTTCAGAGTTTTCACTTGGAGAGGGGGTGGGGCACTGGGACCACAGTCAATGTATGTTATGTTCCCATGAAAATTGACACATGGTAGGGTGTTGTGGAGCAATGAAGAACACCACACAGCCACGCTGACAATGTCTTCTGACTTATCACAAAGTTTTCTGTCTGGACGCATAGATGTCAATGTCCAGTCCTCGAAGGCCGGTATCCTGCACGGTTTCAACGGTTCCCTCCAAACACACCTGGTTCAAATGATTCAGATCATTTTCAAGCTCCTGCAGAGCTTGATGGTGAGCTAATCATTTCAATCAGGTGTTCTGAGGAGAGACACCTGTAAATCCAGCCCTCGAAGACCGGAGCTTGACACGTGGTCGAAGGTTAGGGTTAGGATTATGACATAACTGACAGGCTTAGTCGTCTGAGGCTGGATTTACACTACATGCTATAAGTGAAACAATCTACAATAATTTGCAATTAATAGGATACTAACACTTGAAATTGGGTATCCATACATTGAAATCAGGTCTATTCTGAACGTGGATCCCACTTTGGGACTGCATATATTGACAATAATTATGACTTTACTACAGAATTAGTAAAAGTTGGTGATAGTGTTACAATTTCTAGTCATATTAGGTTTACGTCACAATGGTAGAAACAACTCGGTTGTAAACCAAAGACTCCTCAGCATGAAGCATTGGAGGTGAACAGATCAATTAAAGGAGAAATGTTGGGCCATATTTTTATGTCCAGACCATGCTGCAGTTTTCTCTCTGTATTTTGTTAAATGAGTCCCGGTTTGCACTGGGAACACAGGATCAATAAAAGTGCCTGCCATCATTCTCTTTAAATTCAGCACACAAAAGGTATGCATGGCAGAAAGATGAGAGGGAGTCCCTCCATGAGATCAATCCGCGCAAAGGACATTTGATAGTATCTGTCTTAAGATCTCAATTTGTGAACAATGTGGTTTACTAAACCTATTAGTTAGGGTTACAAGTTGCTTGTATTTTGTTTTTTGCACGTTACATGCAGAACTGTAATATTCTGAGTGGTATTGAAAGAGAGACTTGAAAGAGACATTCAGAAAAATCGTATACAGGCACCAAACTGGAATTGTACACTTGTACCTGTAGAGTAAATGCAGGCTGAGCTTACAGTTGCCATCAGTGACCTATAGTATTGTTAGTTGTCAAGAGTGTTCGTAGACATTTAGGGACCCTAAGTGCAAAGAAAATGCTGGCTCGATTTTGTATTTATTTTTTTGTAATCTCTCGTTTCATCAGGGCACATTTGCTTCATGTTGTTCTAATGAACAGTTGGGGTGGAATTACTTGGCACAACACCACCATCTAGTGGCAATATACTCTTACGACAAGAGAAAGTGACCCAAAATATCAGAACCAGTGTGCAAAAGGGAGTCCAGATTGTTCTCATTTTGTTTCGGTAACCTGAGTGTTTGTTTGTTTGTTTGTTTGTTTTTTAGGGTTAGGGATAGGCTTAAGCTCTGTAACACAGACAAAAGTTCTTCTAGCAGAAACTGTAGGCTTTCTAAATGTACATCTCACATGTGCATTACTTGTATACATTACTCTTCAGGACTTTCCTGAAGTGTGTTGCTACATGGATGTTTATTTAGTGTGTGTGCGTTATATGTGTGTGTGCGGGGGAGTGTGTGTGTGTGTGTGTGTGGGGGGGGGGGGGGGGGGGGGTCCATTATGTCACGCCCTCTACATTGCCTGCTTTAAACCTAGTCAGAGCACCAACTGAATGAAGTAGTGATGAGAAGGCTCGCCTCTGCTGGTTTGAGCACAGTGTCAAAAGGAGAGGCGAGGAGTGGGATGCAGAAGCTACACTGGTGCATGCAACATTGATACAGTGTAATATTTGCTGAGGAAGAGAGGAGGAGGAATCAAAAAACACTTTGGATAGTAGAACACCCAGTTTTTGTTGCTGTTTGTTTTTACTCACAATAAATCACTAGCAGTGAGTAGTTAAAATTAAGTGGCGTTTTCCAAAGGCAGCAAGGGGAGGAAATACATCAAAGAGCATGTCACTGGTCATTAAGAAACATGGAGGGAAAAAAAACACCAACAACAGAAAAGAACAAAACATGACAGAAGAGAATAGATTTTTTTTTGCTTGCTAGTTTGTCAAAATGGGGTGTGCAAAGGTCAACCAATTCTACTGAGTGACCAGGGTAAAACATTCCCTGATGAATTGAGGCGACGCCAACAAAAGCAGGAATTAGTGTGTCCATGTTAGAGCGCTCCTTTGTCTCACTAATGTAATTGTTACTGACCTTTTAGCTAAATATGGGCTATTCATTAGAACGATTGGGGGATATAGTTCACATTATAGTTCATATTCATATTAATGTGCGCACAGGCAAAATGAACATGATATACTTTCAAAGTAACGTATCCATAACTGAAATTATATAACCTGAAAACAATTTGTTCAGATCACCCCCAAAAAGTACATGTAACCAATCACAGCACATGAATCACAAATATTTACTTAACAGTCAATTATTTCAACCTACTTATTGAACTGCAATTTAGATGTCAAGTTAAATTGAAGACATTGCTCCTTCTATTTCATATATTAATATTCCTGTTACTGCTAAGTTAAACACTGTTCAACGACCGTCAAAAAACAAATAGATTAGCCAAATTTGTTTGTCTCTGTGAATGTTTCTACAGAAAAGAAATGTGCTTTGTTTTTTGATATATGTATTGTATTTGCAGAGGATGGGACGAGAAACAAATCTCATGAAACAAGATGTCTCTTGAACCGAGTCCAGGAGCCCGAGACAGGATCGTCGCAAAATTTGTAACATAAAATAATGGCAAAAAATGTTTTGGTTTTGTCTTTTGTTTGTTTTCGTTGTTCATATATTTTGGTCAAGACAGTAAGACAACACCCGCAGAACAGACATTTGAGTCGTGCTTGTTTACTCAAACGTGATCAGTATAAATGGCAACTGTGAGGCTGTCAGCATCAAGAAATGCAAAGTCCTTTTTGTCAATTAAATTTCATTTGAAAGCTATTCTAACTTTTCTCGCCAGCCAATATAGAGCACCCGAACGCTACTAACTAGAGCCAAATTTATACTAGAGGCAGCGCTAAATGCTGGCAACTATACAATAAATACTATACAATAAAATGCCAGCATAAGTGATTTTTTTTAGCAGCCTGAATTAGCTATTTAATGTGATTTCAGGACAAGTTTGTGTTGTGAGTCATGACCCTTCTACAGCAGCATGCTTTGGAGAACAATTTCAAAATAAAAGCTAACATGTCAAACTACAATATTTGTCTACACACTATTCGGCATGGTAACGTTTTTTTTTTTTGTATTTTTTAAGTCTCACCACATTTGATGGTGTGTTTAACTGTCAGTAACAAGCTGTCCATTCTTTTGTGTAAGCCTCTGCCAAAACACATCCAAAAGAAAAGAAGATCGTGTGCTTTGAAGGGAGAAGGAATCTTGCAGAATTCTAATTTTGGAGATCTTGTTGCACAAGATCTCGTCCCATCCCTACTATGCATACTCTATAGAAATGCACTGTAAAATATGTTAAAATAGACTTGGGCTTTCACTTATACGGTATAGCGCTTTTCTACCTTTGCTAGTCAAAGCGCTTTGCACAAACTAGTCTGATGACGCAGCATTGAGAGCAACTAAGGGTTCAGTGTCTTGCTCAAGTACACGTCGACATGGTCCTGATGGTCAGGGTATCAAACCCGCAGCCTCTCAGCTGTGACACGACCACTCTACCAAAGCCATGCCGCCCCAATTGTTGCCTTCCATTATAAAGTGACACAATGTTGACATAAAAAAGATGAGTAAAAAGAAAATGGTACCGACTAAGTATTTACAAAACAGTAAAATTGATGATCATACTATACCATACTGAATCCTATATACAGAACGCCGTTTGTATGTTTGTTTACCTACAACACCCAGCGCTGCAGTATTGAGGAACATTGCCGCAATGGAAGAAGTAATAGCAGAGTTTAAAAAAAAAATATCCACAGGGAATGTTGGGGAATGAGAGGGAGGGAAAGAGGAGAAGGGCAAGAGAAGGGGGAGAAACACTGAAAAGGTCGGGATACTCACGTCGTTTGCAGCCGCACTTCTTGATCCGCTTGGGGTCGCTGATGTCATCATGACAAGCTTTGCAATAGAAAAACGCTCTGAAAAGATATGAACATCTTAAGTATACAAATCAGATCATGCTAGGAACCAAACAGGAAGTCATCCGCGTTCACCTTTTGACTTCCTTTGCATCGCTGGCGATAAAAAAACCCAGTGTTCCTTCTTGCATCTTGACGTGGTTGCCCGGGTTGATGAGAATGCTGGGGGAGGAGAGACAGAAGACACCGGGGGCTCATTAACTTTGGGGGACAATGCTCACGCTCACGCCGACACCACATGCTAATCAAGAGGAATGGTACATACACGCTTTCATTAGAAAGTCAAGGAGATATGCAAATTTCAACTTGTTGAAGCACTTTTTGTGCCATTTAGAATATATTTTATTCCTTTCTTTTCAATGTTTTTCTGTTTATCTTGGATATATTCTATCTACTTGCAGTATAGTTTGCTAGATAGTATTTTGCAAACTATTTAATGTACAGTGGTACCTCCACTTACGAAATTAATTAGTTCTGGATTCATTCATAGCATGGGCTTTTCGTGAGTAGGGCCCGTTTTAACATGTATTGTAAATAGCTCAAAAAACGCCCCTAAACCCATTAAAGTAATAATATTAATTGTAGCAGTTAATAATATGAATGCAGTTCATTTGTTTGCCTTGATATGGCGCTGGTGTGAAGGTGGTGCATGCTGTGAGGCATTTTATTTGGACTATTTTTTTTTTTTTTTTTTTACATTTTCAGTGATCTAGGTATCATTTACAAGTCCACAGGAGCAATACAATTTATTTTTGGATCATTTTGACCATGGATGTTTACTTACGTTTTGTTTAAGTTCATGCAATGTACTTCCTGCGTTACGTTTTTTTAGCCCTCTCGCTAACATGCAGTCAGACACGATGGAATGCTAGTTAACTAGTGATTCTGGAGAAATTGTTCACCAGTTTGCTTGCAGAAGCCCAACGTGTTTTTATGTGAAAATTAGCTGTAGCTAATGTCAAATTTATGTTTGTTAGTCCTACGGTGTGAATTGTTGGTGGAAAGTGTGGATGGCGCATGTTGCGATGACTTTTTATATTACAGTATTGTTTGAGCGAGCACTGGTGTCTTGTGTCTCATTATTATACAGCAACAACGTCATTCATCCGAGATTTTCCTTGGTAACATGACAGGATATTTTTAATAAAGAGGCATTTGGTAACCTGCAGATGTTTGTAAGTAGAGGTACCAATGTGTTTTCCTAAATTATGATTTTTTTTTTTAACATCGCATTTATGTAATTATTATTTTATAGTAAGGTTTGGGGGCCACCTCTGGAAGCAAAAGTGTTTCCTGAGTCCTGCAATAGCTGAAAACTTTCCAAAAGTGTATATGGATCCTAAAAGCATAAATGCCTGAACATATTTTTAATCATGTTCCCAAAAACCCTAATTCCTAACAAATTTTACAAAATAAGCTTCCACTTACAATTACATTAACCAAGTATTGATATGCTAAAATTGATCAAACTCTCATGCATATTTTCCCTTTGAAACGGAAGAAAGGCAACACGCCCCTTCTAACAGCCTACCATCTAAACACATGGTTTAGTATAACTTCTATTATTTTTAGGTTTACAAAAAAAAGTAAGATGGAAAAAAGATAAAACATTATAGCCATTTCAACATACTTTTCAAAGTAGGCAAAACTTTGCAGCTATCACAAATGCTAATGTTTTTATTTACATTAAGCTAATGCTAATGTTTTCATTTACATTAGGTGGAGCAAAGAAAACATGGCTCCTACATGGAATTATAATAAAATTGCGGATCCTGGTATTTTTGACAAAACCCAGATAATTGCTGAACGTGCTCTCAAAACCCTTATTGCTGAACGCGCTATAAAAACCCTTTCGGAGTGTGAACGTCTTCTCTACCACTAGAAATGAATAGAATACATAATACTTTCTCAGATAGATTTTCTCAGATAATGGCTCCATAGAAGTGAGAATAGCAAATTGAAAATAAGCAGCTGTTCATGACAATGTTTTTCCCTTAAGTCAACTTGTTTGTGCCTTCTGTTTTCTCATGCCATGATTATGACATGTCAGTAATCTGGGAGTTCTAAACAGCATTTCCGAACACTATTCCAGAACAAAACTGGATGTGTGGTTTGCAAGACGTGTTTACGCTGTGTTTACAGACTATTTAACTGTGGAAATTAAGCAAGTTAAGCACAAGCAATGAATGTTGAGTTGTTAAAACTCACTAAAAATAAAGATAAATAATTCTTGCCTGAAAATTTTGCACGACTTATTTTTGAATAAGTCAGTCCATATTTAATTAAATTAGTGTTTGGCCCAGGATAACGGATGTTTTTTTGTTTTAATATATTATAACAATTACAAATAATGATAAGACTGACAATGCTAACTTTATTTTGGGCCATAATCATTAACCATTTTGGCAAAATGATCTACACCAATTTCAGAAATCTTGAACGCGACATTAACTGTATAGAGATTTGCAAATTATGCGGGGGGACAGAATGTAAAACAATGTAAATGCACAAAGGATTGGGATTATTTCCTTACACATCATCACTTGGACAAACGTTGTAATGACAAGTTAGACATGACTACAGAACAAAAGATGTGAATTACATTATAAGAAGAACAATTAATGTGTGTTATTGTCGGACAGTGGGATCCAAGGGAGACGGCTCATTCGATTTAGTTTAAAAAAAAACAACAACAGCACAGTTTTAGAAACAGCTTCATAATTCAGTTATGGCACATTGTAGAAATTGATTTCAATGTTGATTATTTAAACTGCCAATGAAAATCTGAAAATACAACATGATATGAGTGTGGCCTTTTGTGTTATGACTGCAATGCTCTTATTCTGAAAATGGTTGTATCATTCCCCATTAATTAGATTGACACGAAGAGGAAACAGCATACACACTCGCACGCACCTATTTTAGGGTCTCACACACACACACACACATACACACACGAAGGTCATTAATGGTTACCTGCGGGCAACAGTCATCAATGATGTAAGTGTGAAATCAAATCAACAAACACACAATATTGACAGACCTTGAAGGGCACACCTCCACAATGTGAGCCCAAATGAAAGACCCCAAATCTGAACCGATCAGGTTTCAATGATTTATTTCTTTTTTTAAATCAGTGAGTCATCAAAGCAGATGTGTCTTTCCTGTGGGCTCTTTCACGCTCTAATAATTATGTCACAAGCATCAAGGGAGCAATTGAATCCATCTCATCAAATTGTGCAAGTCATGCAGTTCAGATTTCCATGTCAACATTCTTTCATCGATGTAAAAGAAGTGAAAAGCGAGAATTCACTCAGATTGAATAGCCCCCCAGAGAGATAAGAGAGATAAGCATGCTCATTAGTGAGACCAAACAAACCGATTAAAACACTTCCACAAAGCATTGCTGCCCCAATCTGAGAGTTTCGAGGTGCAGGTGATGAATGGAAACTTGCAAAAGCATCCAAACCTCACATTGTGAGCAACAAGGCAGGCGGTTCGACACCAAGGTCACGTGGTGTCATTAATGTTCAAAGCATGCAAATATACCAAACAACATGGGGGGGGCTGCAGTACAGGTCTAGGGTATGGGTACGTAGATGCAGACGGTTGCAGTAACTTCTGTGCAGTTGGATTGTTTCTCAAACACCAAACTGACAGGAAGTGACCTTACTTGAGGACATCTACTCCAGAGACGCACACATACACACACATATACATATGTGGGGTTGACTGAACATTGCGACACACACACGCACACACATATTTTTACACTTTAACCCCTTCCCTTTTTTCGCTATATCACATGTGCAGCACGTGAAGCACTGAGACCATGAGAGGGTGATGGAATGCAAAAGTGAAATGCATTTGGGGAGGGAGTGGGGAGGGGGTTAAAATTCCACTTTGGATACACTGAAATGCTATCCAAAATGTCCATGCTTTGTTCCTGGATGAATGGGCTTTGGTGTAATAAACTCACGGGGGACAAGACATGCGATCATAATAAGCACTGCCGGCATGTAATGTATAATCAGGGGTGTCCAGAATGTAGAACAAGAGATTATCAGGAACACATCTGTCATAGTTTTTGTTTGTGCAAAACAGCTTTTGATTGGTTTGATTTGAAGTAATTGGGTCAAAAAGATAAACACACACATAGTTAGGTCACAACTGAAAAAACGAAAGTGAAAGTGAGAGAAATCAACTAAGCGAAAGGGCTGGTCGAGGAGAAAATCAAATAAGACGTAGATGTGGAGAGGGTGAGCGAGCGTTTGGCCTTGGTACAGCGACAACAGGCAAAGACAATAAAACAGCACTCCTACAAACACATCCAATTCATCTAGTTCCTCTATGTCTCTTTCTAACTCTGCCTGCAAAGAAGTTAGTGCACTCAGCACAAGGGACACCATCAAAAATATAAAAGAAATGAGTTAGAAGAAGAAAAAAAAAAGAGGCCTGTGTGAGATAACGTTTGGGGAATATTCCTTGGGGATGGGGGTGGGGGACAAACTCCCAAAGTCAGAAGCATTAAAGTAGTGGCGGAACTTTGGAAGTAAGATAGGGTAGAGGGCATACCGCTTTCGGCTTCTGCAAACAACAAGAACAAAATCTCAAATCAAACAGTTGTCATTTGGATGGATGGACATTTGGAAGCTTCATTGTTTGGCACTTTTGTGCTTGTCCACATCATTGCACCTAAAACAACTCATTAAAATCACTTTGATTATTGAATACTGTCTGTGCATTTCAAGGGAATATTTTCTTGTTTACTATTAATTGTACAGTTCAATAATACCATTGGCACAAATCTACAATCTACAGTTAACTACCGTATTTCTCCGTGTACAAGTCCACTTTGGGAATATCAATTCCCCCTTTTTTTATTTCAATGTGGGTGAATTTTACAAAAAAACGCACGTATAAGTCTTCATCTGACTGTAGTGATTACACATATGATGGCTGTCCAATTAAAACACATGGTGTGTATTATTAAAATAACTAAATAATTTTACTTTTAGACACATTTCTTCATTGTATATTGAATAACATACTGATGCGATTTTGGGCAGAAACAAGACAAGTGTCGCCCGCGTGTAGACGCAAATTCAGAAACTAATATTTCAACAATAAAATGATTTGAAGTTTCAATGCTTTATTTACGCAGCTCAATATGAATTTGGCGAAAAGCCCTTTAAGTTATCATCACTATCTGAAACGCCAAAAAGCTCCTCCCATTTCAATCCCAGACATCCTCTTCTTCCCGTTCATCATTTGCGCTAACATTCTCGTCAATCTTCCACATCTTGGGACCTGTCCAATTGGTTTGAAATGGAGGTCTCCAGAAATTCTTTACTGAAGCCTTCTTTACCCAAGTGATGACTATGGCGAGATCAGAGGGTGGATGGGTTGCTCTTTGCTGTGTTTCTCCCCCCTTGCTGAAATCCACATGCGCCATGCCACTGCTCTCACATTTTTGGCTTGAATGGACAAGTCAAACTGACTTTTCCTTTATATAATGGGCAAAGTGCGCTGGAAAAACTATCCACGCAGCGTCGTTGTTGACAACAAAGAGGCAATAAGGCGGCATTGGATGAAAGTGCCAACTTGCTAAAACAGATGCATGCTATATTGAATAAAAGGAACATAATCGTTTTAAGCCTTGTAAACAGTGTTGGGAGTACAGTAATGCATTATAAAGTAACGTAATTACTGTAATGCGTTACTTACAATTAATTACTTAAAGTAATTACTTTTTTTTGTAATGCGTTACTTTTTGTTGTAATGAGGTAGTGTAATATATTAGACACAAAAAAATGAATATAGGAATGTAGGAATATAGGAATATGCTGGGCAATATACAATTGAGAAGAGCTGAACTACATTCAACACAACATCGATGTTGGCTAGCTGCTAACATTAGCCCAACCGAAACCATCGATTTTTTTTGCATACAGCATAAACATGCAATGCATATTTCCACCCATGCACTGAAGCAAACTAATAAAGAGATATAAATACCAAAAAAAGATTTAATATCTTGTCTCTAAAGGTTTACAATACAATACAGATGAAATGATTTATACTATTTTTAGGCTTAAGCTAACCTTTGACTGGGTGTATAATGTAAAGTAAAGTAAAGTAAGAGTAATATGTAAAAGTAATGCAATAGTAGTGTAATGCACATACAGTAATATTGTAATGTAACTAATTATTTTGAAAATGACAGTAATAAGTAATAAATAATTTGAAACAATTTTGAAGTATCTAGCCCAACACTGCTTGTAAATAACATGATATGACTTATTTTGCATTCAAATTCATGTTATTCAAATACAGCTATGTGGAGAAAATTGGTCTGCTTTTGAGTTCTGCGAGTATAAGTCGACCCCCCCCCAATATGGGGCGTTGAAAATGAACAAAAACTTGTACACGGAGAATTCTAGTATGTATGAAATGGCTTCTGGTGTGCTGAGCACAAACACACACACACGCGCACGTATGTACGCTTGCACGTACGCACGCGCACACACACACTCTCAAACTGGTTAAGTTTTCAAGGGGATGCGGGAGTGGGAGTTCACAGAGTATTAGGGCCACATAAAAAAGAAAAAGAGTATACTCAATAACAAATTTAATTCATACAAAATTAAAGTAGGGATTTTGCAGGGTTCAAATGGTTATATTATGAAAAATCCTTTCATAAAAAGTCCTAAAACTGCCAAAATAAGTATTAATCCTAATTTTGTTATTATAAACTAATCGAATTATTAAAATACATGAAAAAAATTGTACAATGATTATTACTAAGACTACATCAAAACTTTACAAAATCAAAATAGTGACGTTATATTAAATAAACACAAATCTGACTTCGGAAAGAGTCATCTTCAAAAAAAACAAGTCAAATTTGATGAAGGAAATATACTAATATTATAAAAGAGAGGAAATAAAAAAACTTGTAATTTTATCAGGAAATTGTGGAACTTCTTTATTTGTGATACATATGATTATAATTTTAGGACCTTTTCTCATAATTTCACTATTTCTTTTCAGTGTAGCCCTTATACTGATTTGGCAACGGAGATTACTGAAAACATTTTCAGTTATTGACAGGGAACCAAAAGAAGTTAAGGAGGGGAAAAACTAACATTGAAAATGGAATGTGAATTTTGTTTAGCTTAAAATTGTCCAGAGATATGGATTTTGTCTATATTAATATATCTATTTGTTGGTCCACTAGAATATAATGGAGCAGAAAGAATGGGTTATTTATTTGTTGGTGTGGCTCCGTATATCTGTAGGAGAATCAAGAAGGCACCTTCGAGTGTTTTGTTGCAGCATTTAAACAGCAGACAGTTTCATTCCAGGTTGATATTGCATTCAAACACATCGTCAGGTATTCTAGGAGTATTTGTTACATACAAACCTGCTCTCTCTCTGCTCGGACTTGTACTCGATGGCAATGAGCAACAGCTTCAGCTTCACGTAACACAGCCTGGAAAATATGCAGAGTATTAGGATGGGCCAGTTGCTTTCGGTTTGCATTTTCACTCCCGTTTGTCATAAAACCTACCGTGGACGGCGAGCTGGCCGAGAGGCCAAAGAGGGGTACTTACTCACACACCGTGGGGAAGGAGAGGCCCACAAAGGCACTGGACAAATACTCTGTGTACATCTCATTAGCCACTCCCTCAAGATAATATTTCTGCCAGGTGTCCTCCTCGATCTGGAAATAAATGGCAGACAAGTCAGCGTCCATGTTTTTCCGTGACGATATGGTGTGCAGATGCGGGGCCCGCTCATTTATGTATTGATCCATCATCTTAATGTCACAAGAATAGTCCTTTGATAGAGGCGAGCACCCCTTCGCAGCTCAGCCACAGAAATCGAATCCAGATGAAATATCACGGTAAAATATGATGTGCCGGGACATCTGAACGCACTAATGGGATGTCTCTCTCGCTCTGGACAAGGAAGTCTCGCTTTACTAGAAAAAGGCTTCTGCATTGCATCTCCTTCCCGCATGCTGTCGCCACTTATGTGTGCCTCGTCTCCAATCTCCTCATGAAGCAGTTCATTGAAGCCAAACGCAACGTGAGCCCGGATTTATCTGTGGACGGGGAATTACCTCAATGAAGGACCTCATGGAGAAGAGGTTGGCCAGCATGGTGGACAGTCCTTGAGCCAGGCAGCTCTGGGCGATGAAGCCTGCCTTCAGCTCTGCAAGGCAGATGGCATCATCCCCCTCCTTCCAGTTCCAGCTCGGAATATTCAGCAGATGGGCCTTGGGCATACAAGAAGAAGATGACTTCAGATATTTTTTGACAGTACAATGGCCTAAAAGGTTGTTAGTGCGTGTGCGTGTCCGTGTGTGTGCGTGTGTTTGTGTCTATGTGATGCATTTTCACACAACCGGAAGATTAGTTTTAAAATATCGACGGAAATATTATTCTGAAGATGAGATGTCAATTCTAGGATTCTACAAAACCAACCTCCTTAAGGTCTTTCATTTACCAGCAGCCAAAAGGTTAAAATTGTAATCGAAGTGTATCAAAATTAGAGATTAGCAGACGATGCTCACCACTGAAAGACGAATGTGCCAAAACCTTAAATCCATTTTTCTCAAAACCAGACTTTTCAACTCGCAATATTCAAATTTCTGTAACTGTCCATTTTTGAGCTACCGCCAAGTATCATTTTAAAGGGTATTAAGTGCAGAATTACAATTACAAAGTAACTCTCTGTTACTTCTCATACGTACTTATTTAATTATAATGTATTCATAGATTATAATACTTTTACATTTTTTGCGTGTGCTCTACGATATATGGGAATTATATCGATGCTATTTTCTTTTCAAATCCTTTTTTTTTAAATTTGAAAACCTACAAAAGAGGAGTATGCCTGACTACAGGAATTTGCCGAGCGTCATGTAGTATTAGCCACAGATCCTATAGCAATGAGTTTTGCATGACATCGTTAATTGTCTTAGCGTCAACTTGAGCGTTATCTTTCTTTAATGAGCCCTCCACCATCTTGTACCCTCAACAGCGGATCTCTAAACTTTATATTGTGCCACTAGCTGGGCACATTCTTTTAGGGCCAGAAGTCCGGCCACTTTTGAAACAAAAAAACAAAAAAACAACAACATATATTTAATTGCCATACATCATGGAACAGAAAAAAACAGCAAAATATGACAGCATATGAATAAATTTCAAAATAGAGGGTTTACTTTTAAATCACCCTGTTCAGTACATGGGCCTTTGAAAATGTTTGCATTGGTTCACAGGGGGCCTCAAAATGCTTGGGTCCATCACAATATTTTCCCATTTTTCCCAACAGATGGACGCCTCCAGTTGCTGCTAGTGTTTATTTGCCCAACGAAAGGCTCTCACCTTATTGTGATACTGAAGCATCTGTGTTATTATTCTGATCTTGGGATGGTAGTTCTTGATGGAGATGACCCTATAGGGTTGTAAACAGTTAAAAGAAAACACATTGAATAAAAAATAAATAAATAAATAAAAAGTACATCTGATTAGGTTAAGATGATGTGCTACCTCATGATGTTGGAGGCGTCTTCAGCATCAGGATCAGCGCAGTATTTATTGGCCAGGATGAGACAGGCATCTGCTGACTCAATCTATACATGCATGTAAGGCCGAAATACACTGGTCATGAAACCCTTTTGATCATGATTGGAAGTGTCAGTGATGCTATGGAAGCATGCACAATTCAAATGAACTTAATCTGCCTGTTAAGTTTGTTCCACTTCTGTCTTTGGTCTTCCAATATTCACACAGATATTAGTCATATGATCTGCCTTTGGATTTACCTGGAAAGGATTTCTAAAGGTGCAAAACCTCAAGCCATGCATTGTCAAATATTTTTAGGGGAAATATGCAACCTATGTTTGAATAGGTGCATTTGCGAGCTACGCACAAACATTTCAATTTCAGAGTCTGACATCACCACGCCAGTAACAAACAGATAAACATTATTATTATCATTATTATTATTATTATTATTATTATTATTATTATTATTATTATTATTATTATTATTATTATCTACAAGAGTGAAGTTGAATTGTATTTAAATAATTCATATTTCTTTTTGAATGATTCTTTATATATATATATATATATATATATATATATATATATATATATATATATATATATATATATATATATATATATATATATATATATATACTGTATAAGAAAATGTAAGTTTCATATTACCACCATATACCAGCGACTTATAGTCCAGTGTGGCTTAGCCGTGGTAAAAGATTTTTGCTGCTGCGGCTTATAGTCCATAAAATACGGTACAAGTATCCTTCATCGCGTTAATGAGGACCCGAAAACCCTTGGGGTAAGCTTCTAGACTTCTGCTGGTGGTTCAAACAGGAATTTCCAACAGACAAGTAACATCGTGATAGGGAGTTGTTGCTGCGGCTTTTTTTTCTTCCAGCCCAAATGCCCACAAATAAAGGCAGGATTCCATTTACATGCTGGCAACTCCGATGGCAACCGCTCTAGCCTCATAGCCTCATCCACAACCCAGTGGTAGCCTTGGTTGGGCGTAAAGCCTACAAGGTCGTTAGGCCACCGTTTTTGTCTAACTTGCATTCAGTGTCTTTGTTTCATCTCATTCAGATGTTGGCTAGGCATGTTTCAATACTATAACACCAATATTTTGAATTTCACTTTTTCATTTAAACTCATCGTCTTCCTTTTGTTTTTCTGTTCACTCGATGAATTAGAAGACACAGGACGTTAAGGAGCCATTTCTAGGGCATCACACGCAAACAAATCTAACAAGTGTTCAGGCGGCGCAAGTGTTGAGTAGAGACCAAGACGCGCACACCGCTGCATTAAGCAGTTACAGGCTTCTCAGCCAATCAGTTTGCTGTGTTGATTTTACTGAGCCAATCAGATGAAAGCAAACCGAGACCAGAGAAAAGAAGTATAGATGGAGAGTGTGTGTTTTTTGCGTTTTTGACATTTTTAATATTTTTTAAAATATATTTATTTCATTATTTTGATCAAATCAGTGATGCAGTATAGCCCCGTTACTTGACGCCACTATAGATGATGGTTCACTGTATCTGAGAATGAAAAGTACACATTTACAAATAATTTTACAGAACTCAACTTGAAATGAGATGAGACTGAAAAGTAATTTGATTTCAGATGTCATAATGATGAAAATAAAATATGTAATGGTAAAACAACATTTGGGTAGAAGAGTCAAAGCATTAAAATTATAGAACAAAGTGTGAAGGTAAAAAAAAAATCAAATAAATAAAAATACAAGAATGTCAACATTTTGAATCCAAGGACCTAAAAATACACTGTGAATATGCATGTGCATTATTTATACAAAAAATAATTAAAAAGTTGACTTGCACTATGGTACAGGTAATTATGTCAGCCTGCTCCACAGTACCGTATTAAATTTTGTTGAGTGTTTTTTTAATCACCTTTTCTGTCATTTTTTGTGTTTCAGATAAACACAAAGTTTCCAAGTTTGATCATGCCTGGGGATTTTTGACAGTACATTTCTGCACATGATAACATTTCAAGTGAACAATACGGTCCAAAAAGGGCTGAAATATTATGTACCTTCACTCGAGCCAGGTCGTGAGGATTGAGAACAGATCCCTGGTAGAACTCGACTTGTGTGAAATGGCGTTTGAACAAGGCTTCCAGCTCAAGATTAGGGGAAATACTAGCACACAAGGGGAGATTTGTGAGTACGCGAATGCATGAATCCGATATGGATCTTTTTTTTTTTTTTGAAGAGATTTAGGACAAATATGTGAACTTACTTATGGAGAAAAACAATTTCTACATTGACATCATCCCTGTCCTTGTGTAGGAAGTCTTTGAGGAAGTTGGAGACACTTTCGAGGGTAATATGACCACAGACCACAATATGCCTAAAAGGAGGGGAGGGGAAGAAATCATTTTGAGTGGGCAACATAAATCATTGCAGACACTGGCATGTCTCCCAAACATCATCAGCAAAAACCAAAGCACCAAGAGAAAAAAAAAAAAAAGTCAAAAAAGGTCTTTTCAAAGCAAAGACCTAATTGAATTATATCGTATTTGCCATTGAAGTGAATATTTTCCCCCCTTGTCATAAAAAGTGGTTTAAACCTGCAGGATGAGCGCAATCAAACACTCAACTCTGAGCCACTTTAGCAAATCTAAGTTATAATCACGCGACCCGCAGTGGTCGGCCCGTCATCCGTTCTCAATAGAAAAGTGGTCCCTCCGGCCAAACCGCCCCCATGTGAGCGGAATGGATGTTGACAAAAACATGCACATCAATATGATCGCACTTTTTGCAGAACGCTGCGAAAGACGTTCAAAGGGATTTGGGAGGCCTCAGCTTGACTCAAACTCTAAACAGGACACCGAGACAAGAACTTGGCAAGAGTTGCCGTTGCAGGAATCTGTCAGGCGGTGATTGCGGCAGCACGTTAGATCCGTGTTTGGATGTACGCACTGCAGGCTATAGTGATCAAATGCAAAAGTCAGATCCACAGGCAAACAAAAGCAACACTGATGAAAGGGAGCGGTCTAAGCCTCATTCTTATTCCGCTTGATCGTCACCATGAATATTTGCTGTCATTGGTGTCTGTTTGATGATTCTAACACACACTGAATGGGTGAATAGCCTATGACGGAAAGTCAAAGCTAACTGAGACCACAACATGACTTCTCAACATCGTATGTTCTAATCTTTGCTGGTCCAGTAGAAGCCAAATGCTCGTGATTTGTTGAATGTCAAAACAAATAAGTGTTTCTTGAAATGCTATTGCTGAAGGTGCTAATAAAGAAGAAAATGCATTTCTTATCTATTTGTATTGAACCAGGCCGAGAAATGCACCCATTCATCGTACGAAGACAGGGGAGGCCAATTGACGCACTCAACCGATGTGTGTGACTAGCTTAAGCAGAACAACTGCGCCTGATCTCCAGGAACATGTGTGTGTGTGAATATCACAGACAAAAAAAAACCTTCAAAAATATTACTTCAGCCTCCGCTAACCAAGAAGTACCCTGTAAAAGTTGTAACGTTACAAGTATACAAGATGTTTGTTTCTTGTAACGTTCTATATAAAATTGTCATAAGTAATGTCTATTGTTTAATAATGATATAGGTCACTTTTATGAGAAATGCTAATCAAGGGTGTTTGTGTGTGTGTGCGTGTGTGTAGGTGTGCATGTGTAGGAGTGATCCTACTCCTATGACCAAAATGGACTCAAAATCTTATATGAGATAAAGTACAATTGAAATAAATATTATGGCCCAAACTATTTTCTGCACTTATATTAACAACTTGTTTGCCGTCCCTTCTCTAATGAGTACAGGTTTCAAAATTGCTAAACATCCCAAGTATTGGAAAGGGTTCATGCTCTCTCTAAATGGTGTTCCTCTTTGACTCAGGTTGTGATCAGTCCCAGTTAACTATGCAGTTGAATCATAAAATTAAATTTGAGTGTGATGTTGTTCCATTGCCAAAACTGGATTCAAATGGGTCCTTCAACTGACACAAACTAGACGCTTGGCAGACACACTAATTACCTGGCGGACATGTGTAACGCTATCTCGTAATGCCGATGGGCCTCATCCGCTACTTGTGCCAGGACGTGCCAGGAGACAATTGAGACACTTTAGTTTTGGCCTGGCACCGAACGCCTTTGCATTCACAACCAAAAGGATAAAGTTACTCCTCTTTCCTAAAATTAACTGCCGTTACAGGGTTCACCCTTTATGTTCCTATTCACGGCCATAGATTTGTCGTGACAGCTTTCTTTAAAGTCACCGTTATGCTCTTGTATGGCAGGAGGAAACTTTAATAGTTGGTGTCTTGAATTGAATCAAGTAAAATCAGTTGGAGGAAATCTAAGTTGAAGTTGGTGGAGAGCTGTGGTTCCAGATTGATGGTAGCGTTCGGTAATGAGCGTTGTGGCGTGTGATGGTCTTCCCAGATGTCCTTAAAAAGAATCTAACAGGCAGCTGTGATGGCTAAGCAAAGACGAAGGGCCGTCAGGTCTGATGAGCTGACATATGTGCGGGCAGCCAGCGGCATTTGGCACAAGTGCATGGGAAACATCGGTCAAGTTTTCCCTCATGCTTTCAGAGACTCCGTGTTCTTCTCCAAGGTGAGGACTTACGGGCATCACTTGGTTTGTAGGAAGATGTTATCAATGCAGCAGATATACCGTATTCTACAATAAGCGGTTATTGTAGCATTCAATAAATGAAGGTTCATAAACCCATTCATATTTTTGGGTGAATGTGAACTGAACGTCGAGTAATTTTGCTTCATTAATGTTTCTGTGATGAAAAAAATGTGAAAAAGGCTTTTTCTAACATGTTATCATAAAAGACTAGAAATAATTGCCTTGGTGATTAAATACAAATGTCACAGAAATATTGCTGGAAGCACGTAGAGTATCAATCTATGAGCCATAAAATGGTAAAAATGAAGTGTCTGAAGAGAAGATTATACAAAATAATTCTACACACTAAGGTCAGTGTAGACAGTCCGTCAGATGTCCGTCAATCCGACACCCCCTTTTTGCTGATATAAATACAAGTAATATTTAGAATTAACTGTTAAGAAATCATTTTATTTTGCTTATTAAATATGGTCTACATAACGACGTCGCTTGCAAATGGCTGAGCAAAGCATTGCCTTTCCGCCGCAAGGAGGTGACTCGTTCAAGAAGTCAATGGGTACACAGCCAAGGGATAAGCATTGGTTCTTGGCAAGATAATGCATTATAGAAGTTCTTAATTTCTCTAGTTATAGGCATCATTTAGGAAACTCAAGCTCAGAAATAAGTTGTTTTTCACTTGTAGTGTATGTAACGTAGTGAATGTGATAGATGCTATTTAGATGAATTGGAACCATCACCTGAATGGTTGGTCAAACAATTACAATTTTCAAACCGACCAGCTTAAACAAAATATCATGGTAAAGCATGATTTAGCATCTCAGCGAACATGACTGCCAGCGGACTTGTTTGTGTGCTTTGAAGGGCTCAGAGAAGGCCAACTGTTGGACAAATTGCTGCAGGCATTGGCCTTCCCTCCTGGAGCCTCCTTGGGCTCCCAGGAGACAGTAAAGTAATGCCACTGTCGGCCACCGGGATGGGTTTCATCAACCATGAACCAAAATGCATACTGTACACATCTTGCTCAACGGAATTGTTGTAGAGACATAGAATTATCAATGACTTTCAAAATGAAGTGTTGACATCTTTTGCGATATTTTGCATTTTAAATATGATTAACATGATCATAATGACTTATCGCCGCTTAAAGTCTAGGGCTGAAGTTTATTTATTTTGCCTTGTTGCTTCAGTTTTGTTACTGCTGCATATTAAGTCTGATAAATATTCTAATTACAGATGTTAGGTTCATTTTCAGTAGAAGAATGGGAATAAAAAACAACAGAAGTGAGCAATGGAAGGCGGTGACAACGGAAGTTAGCGATGGACCAACGATTACAATTTTCAGCGTGAAAAAATGGCGGACCAACGATGACGAAAGGGGCGCTGACATCTATTGGACCAGCAAAAAAAATGTAATTTGTCCACCTCTGTGAATATCTATGGTCTCCGCTACACTAGCTAGCATACAATCATGCAGAATGGTCTTAACGTGTATTACAATAAAAAGTGAAAAAAAGTATACCGACCCAGATTCTGCCATTAGCAACAATGCAACTTGAGATTTGACTTCAGGTAAACAATTTAAAACTTACAAAAAAAACTTATATGTTGTTAGTAAAATGTGTTTGAATACGCTTTCAAATAATTGAATGTTCCGCATTGTAAAATGCTTAAGCTGTATATATGTAAAAATGTCTTCCCATTTATCATGTGGGTTAACTTTGATTTATTTTGCTCATTAGATTGTTTGCTGTATTATTTTTGGAAAGACTAGCTGAAAATATATCGTGATAGAAGGATGAATTTAGTCATAAACATGCAATTATGAACTAAAAACGGAACTAGTTTGTCCTAAAAATCTATGAGCTGAATTTTGAAGTCATATAGAAAATTAAGTTTCCCAACCCTGATTCTAAACTTGATAAACCACAATTTTGTTCAAGAATTGTGATACACAGTATCTGAACTGAGGCTGCAAAATTGTGGAAAAGTGTCTCCTATGTACCTTCATTAGTATAAACAAAACATTCCAATAATAATTGTGTACCGTATAAGGAATACAAATTAACCAGCAAAATGCATCTGTTTGCATCTATCTAGGGGGATGGCCACTTGCTGTCAACGTTAAAATGACACTAACAGTTGCGCAGGGTTCACATCAATCACGGCTCACCTGAATTTGGTCAAGTCAAGTGACATATGCAAGTTAAGCTGTGATTAGTCGTTACTGAGCCTGTGATTTCATTTTCAGTGGACAGCAAGTGGAAAAATGGCTGCCCCAACGATGAATGTAAAAAGGGGGAAAAAAAAAAATATATATATATATATATATATATATATATATATATATATATATATATATATATATATATATATATATATATATATCAAGTTTTAAATATTATTTTTTAATGATAATCAAACGTGAAAATGCCATCAAAGATTTTGTTCATCAACAAACCTGACGACAATACAATAACAATAACAATGTTTAATGGGGGCGATATTAAAACCCATTTTGTTATTTCCTCCAGTTTCAAACACAAAGATCCTTCCAGGTAAAAATAGATGAATAAATAAATAAATAAATGACTCGCTTACAAATAAACAGTGGTCATAATCTCATGAACATAAACATTCAGTTAGCATGACTGTACAGTTCGCCTCCATTTTCTAAAATAATAGATTCACATCATTTGAAAACAAAAAATAAATACAATCAGGCAGAACAGAGCATGCACACACAACATGCAGTCAAGTGCAACATCCCAAGATGTGGTTTGGGATGATTTGAAAATGAAAAGCAAGAGAACTCAAACATCAGCAACAGACACTGTGACTCACTACTGCTCTAATCCTCTGCTTTTTATTCTTTTTTTTTTCAAGTTTTCCTTGTAAGTAGGCAAATGGATGCAAATTTGGATCTGTATCTTCCTTACATTGCAGCCAACATGAATACTTTAGGAAAATGGCTTTTCCTCAACACAATTGTACAAGTGTATTGTTACAATAATATTATATATTCTAACACAGGACTAGGATTATTGCTACTGCATTAATTTTTCCATTCTTGCTATAGTTCCTTTGTGGTGTTCCCAAAGGGATCGTGGGTGAGCTTGAGCATGTCTTTGACCAGTTGCAGCACAATTATGCACAAATGTATTCAAAACATTTTCTAATAAATATCTACATTTTTAACATCCATACATAGACATATGTATACTTTGTGTCGAGTGGAACCCACATACTTCCAAAATCATCCCTTTTCAGGAGACCTCAAACAATAACATTGCATCGTCAAAGCGAAGTCGGTTTTCAACTCTTAAATTTGGTCAATAATATGTAAACATAACACCTAAAAGTGTTGAGTGACCTATATATAAATGAATGAAAAAATATGCAAATCACCAAATAGTGACATGGGAGGTTTCGAGGTTTTTCATAATGATAACCCTTTAATCCATATTGATAGTTAACAATGCACATCTGTCTACTGATGCCCCGTATATTGTGCCACCAGCAAACGTGTTGTGGTCTCTGTAACAGTGACAAAAGATTTCGCAGTAAAGATCAATTCTTTGTGTCTGTTTTTTTTTTTTTTTTTTTTTTCAGGGGGAGGGTCTATTAGGTTGGTGTCACAATTTGAGCAAGTACTATATTTATTCACCCATATGGACATTTGCCATCTTAAAAAAAACATTTTTGTGATAATGCCAGTCCACAAGTGTAATGCAGAAAGTAGACAAAGCACATTTATATTAAGAGAAACAACAACACCTTTTCAGAAATGTTGTTTCTTATTTTTCAATAAATGGTTAAGTTGTTGGCTCTGACCAAATTTTTTCATAAGGTCGCTGTCCCAGGGTTTGGGATTGTCGCGGATTGTGTGCCAACTCATTTTAAAACTAAACTTGGGCCTAATGGAAGCCATGATGGAAAACACAGATCCCCCCGAAAGCAGAGCTGCCAACTAAACGCTACACTCAACATTATTGTATCAACACACACACGCTCGCCGCTGTCACTCAGCTGGCGGGTGTACGCTACACTGCACAGGCTAGCACAAGCAAAAAAGGAGAAATCCCTGTACGGCTTCCTCTCACGCTGTGCGGTTTCAAATGACACTGCTCATACAGAAAGATTCAATTTAAGCAACTTTAATAGTTCACAGTATGCTGACCTCAGCGCTGTAATCAGTCAAATTCTGTACTTGTAATCGGCTAATATGATTTCCAATGCATGTCAATGATGGCCAAAAGCCAAAACCTTGCTTTGTCTTGAATATGTAAACACTAAACGCATACATACTGTATTTAATGTACATGGTCATGTCTTTGCCTTGGGTTGATATCGTGACATGAACCACATGTTCTTTTCCAGAACGAAAGCGGAAGAAGAAAATCAAGTGTGGGAGAAAGTATGCTGGGTTTTGACAAGGGCTACTCTCAACACTCATTTGTGAGTCTGGGATGAAGTACTTTGCCAAACATAACATTTCATCAATCTTGTGCCACTGACAGACACACACTCATGAACAAAGGCCTTTCTTTCTTTTCCCTGGCCTCTTTGTATTCTAACATCTGACTCGCTAAATTATTTCCCAATCGAACAGAGATTCAAGAAGGGAAGGCGAGGGTGCATCGCTGAAGATGCTGAAAAAAATTGAAAAAAACTGCTTGCTGAATATCAATTGAGGTTTGAGCCACAAGAAGGAGCACAATACAGTACAACACGGACTGTGTACAGCATCTTGTACAGAATTTCAAACAGCAACCAGCAGCAGACAAACAGAGGAACCGAGCAAGCACTGAGAACCAAAGCAGGGTTTAGAAAAATAAATAAATAAATAAATAAGCAAGCCAGAAGCAATCTAGAGTCTCCAAATGGGAGCGAGGCAAACCAGCATTCAAGGGTGTGGGAGCTGACTGAAGATCAGGGCCAGAGTGGTGTCAAGCGTTGATGATGTCATGGGGCGAGCGGTGACAAACAAGAGGAAGGTGGCTTTTTCATGACGCATGAAGAAGCCACGTGTCTGCGGGTCATTGCAGAGGGCATGCCATAAATGATGCAGCAGAACAATACGCCAGCACACAAAAGAATGTAAGCAAAATTAAATTACAAGGAAATGGATCAATGCTCTAGCACAGTGGTCCCCAACCTTCTGATCACCACGGACCGGTCAACGCCTTAGATTTAGATTGCGGACCGGAGGGGGGCTGGCTGCACGTCATCCTTCTCACTATGTATGTAATATCAACAGCGGCCAGAGGCGGCGTCAAAAAGACAAAGATCAAGCACAAATGTATGAACTGTTAAACTAAATCATCTCCAAAAGATTATTTCGGGTGCAGCCCACGCGGCCCGGTAGGTACCGAACACCGTGGACCGACCGGGATTTGAGGACCACTGCTCTAGCAGACCACCAATGCACATGCAATTGCAAGTATTTCATTATTATAAATAATAATTTGTTTTGATGCACAGTAGGTGTTTTACGGCTGTTTAAATTTCATTTGATAATTATGCTTGTACTGATATCTAGAACTGAACACAATCTACAGGCCATCCAAACAGTGCGCGTAATAATCAACAAGTTTAGGCTGCAATGAAAGCTCTGTTGTTCAAATACAAATTAAACATTGAAGGAGTAAAGAAACAAAACACACAGCACACAAATGAGTAGTTTTCGAGCCACAGTGAAAAGAATAATGAAATCACAAGAATAATCATTTCATTTTGGGAGGAAAAATGTTGCAATATTGCGAGAAAAAAGTTGGAATACCACTTACACAAAAATAAATGTGAATAAGGCAAACCATCGCCCATCTTATTTGTTTTCTTTTTTTGCTTTTCTGCGTAGCCACTGGGGAGTAGCATCTCTAATTTCACTGTAGTAATACAGTGACAATAAAGAAGATTCTATTCTTTCTATTCTATTCTATTCTAGTCTATTCATTCATTGTTTGCTATTCACAAATCCATCAATTTACCTTTTTTCCTTTTCAACGTATCCACATTTTAAGCTCTTTCCTTGGTGACGATTGCAAATTTGCAAAAAAGTAATATTTTAAATGGATGAATCGTGTCGAAGATTAGCCACAAGACATATGTATTTTATTTTATATTTTTTAAACAATAAAAATAGTTAAAGTCAGTTAGAGCAAAGCATAACCGTATGCCTGCTCAATAAGTATTTATCCTCAGTTTCTACTTAATACTTTGTAAAATGGTTTCACTGCTTAGCAAGTTACTGTAAGCACGTAATTTAATATACAGTACTCCTGCTCTCAGTGAGAATGTTGACATACACTCATTAAAATTATGGCTTTATTCTTGCAAGATTCCATTTATTACCGTTTTTTTTTTCAAACTTTTTTCACCTGACTTTGTGACTTTTTTCCTCATAATGTTCTTTTCAATGTGGCCCTCAGTCAGAAAGAGAGAGTAAGAAGAAGATGACAAAGAGCAAAGAGCATAAAGATGCATGAGTCTTAATGGCCGAGGTCTTCAGTCACGCAGTGTGACTATTTATTAACATTCTCTTAAGTGCTCTAAAAAGTGAGGTAACACCCCCGTGTGACTTTAAGTGAAAGAGTTTGGGGGGGGGCGCTCTTGAGTCACACAACCACACCTTGCCTGCGTTCCAACTTACTTTCGGCCTCGTGTCGAGTTATAACTCCCTCCGTATTTCTTCCGATTAAGGATGAGAGCAGCAATTTCTGGCACGTAGCGAGCAAACATGGCCTACATGCATGGAACAGAAAAAAAAAAGAACAAAAGGCATGCAGAGAGGGTTCCACCGCACGCAGAACAACAGCAGAACCGTCTGGAATACTTACTTTCTCCCATTAACCGCACTATAGGAACCACCATATTTCTTGCGGTTTCCTATTAACTCTATGATTTCAGGGACGTAGCTGGCAAACATGGCCTAAGGAGAAGATAGAAGACAGAAGCAGAAGCTAAAAAAGAGACTAGAGAGCGGGCAGTGGGGTGTGCGTCAACCCACATTTCTCCAAAGGAGAGAAATAAGACTTCTGCTTTGGAAATCCAGTAACTCTCGATGCGTCTCTAAAGACGTGAGAGAGTTCAAGAGGCCATTTTGTATTTTGGGGGCAATTTTTATCACAGCAGTTTTACTTTGAGTCTGTGATAACGGCAATGGATTTTTTTCTTCCCTCACAGGAAAGCAAAACGTTAATATAAACCTAAGTGCCATGTTTTGTCCAACAAACACAGTTGATCGGGTAGGTTGATTTGAATGGGCCCTCCTGATGCCCCACAGCTGCAAAACACATTGACACTCATTTATCGGGGTTTGGAAAATGAGCTGAATGCATTTTGCGGAACCCTCACCAACATTACACTCGTTTACATGGATAATTTCACCGAAGGATTTCCAGGGGAGCCTGATACAATCCCTGGCTTTGAAACCTTGTACGGCCTGGAGTTATTCAGACTGGGCTGATGATGGAAAGCAACTTGAGTAAGTCAAAAGTTTGCCTGATTTTTCAGAGTGCTGAAGGGGAAGAAAAAAAATATATATATATACAAGCTATCACCATAGCCACGCCCTGGACATGTTCGCACAGGCTGCAGGCTATCACTGATAGTGACAAGTGTAAGCAACAGTCACACAGGAACCCGCATTGATAGCAGTAACATCACAATACAATAAGCATTATGCTGTGATGCAGTTAATATTTATACATATTTGAAGGTTGGCATTCACAAATTTGCAGATTTGCAGTTTCGAGCCACAAAAAAACCCTATGTTTGTTGATTTTCTGATTGAGGACAAAGCAATTAAAGTCCACTCGGTCACACTCTCGTGTCAGTTATATTCAAATCATCAACGGTGTTTTATTTTGACTGCATTTGACATATCCCGTTTTGTTGCCCGGGTCACCAAAACCCCATGAATGGTTGCATGTATCAGTATTTAAAATAACGACAGCGTCATGAGCAACAGCACGGATTTCTGAGGCTAGGTTACTGTATCGAAACTGTACATCGAGATAGCAGTATGATATAGGACAAAAGAGCAATGTATTTTGTCCCGTGAGCTTGTAATAAAAGACGCGCTTCACTGCAGCGGGTCCTCGGTTTACAGCTGTTCAAGTTCCAAGGTTTCAAAGTGATACCGGACAGGGAGGGCAAGCTCGATTAGTGCCATACTTCATTTGATTGTGCTCTATAAATAATCTTTGAAATCAAATACTATATTTCAGACATTACAACTGTTAGCGAATGTTAGTGATGATGGACTTGTGCGCAGATTTGAGTTGTGTCACCACCGTAAGAATGGAACGCTTGTACTTGTAACTATAACAGCAAGAAAACTCATCAAGAAAATGAACTAACTTACAGGTGTAAACATACGGGCTCATTTTTCAGCTGTAGCTGGGAACTTCCCTCTTCCTGATCGTCAGTAGTTTAACGAAATTCATACACCTCACATTGCTGGTGGTATATACAGTATTTATTTTTGCTCCGTGAAAAACAATTGTAAAGATGAGACCAACTAAAACATTTTCATTCCTGTATGGCCAACTTGTATAATTTTTGATCTTCAACTTTTTCTAAATTTGAATTCTGTGAGATTTTAGACAGCTCTCTCTTAATACAGCAACACGATTTTGACAGCTAAGTGACAGTTTGAGTCAACTGGTTTGTTACAGTAAAAAAGTGATCAGTAGGATCAGTAGTTAGACTGTCAATATCAAAGTGTGCAGAGTCATTTGCGTCTACTCGACTACCTCCGAAAAGTCATTTGACCGCCCTCACCAGCCTAGATTCCATTTACCATAGGCCCCATTATAGCATTTGGGGCACTCAACCATTGCTAGCTAGCGGTTAATTCATGCTAGACACATTCATGCTAGCAGCCGATATATGCAAACACTTTAACAGTAAAACTGCAGCTTTTTAAGTAATTTTCAGCGCTCATTCTGGAAAAAAAAAAATCTGCCATAAGAAAGTTGATCTTGTGCAGGGGCGAGGCATTTCGTGGCGTATTAATCCCTCAAGATCTCATCGTACGAGATCTCGTTCCATCTCTAGTAGCAAAGCAGCGCAGCGTTGTTTGACGATGAATGCGGATTACTGTAGCGTTTGGCCTAAACGAACCTCTCCCTAATCATTAGCACGAAGGTGGCCGGATAGCGATGTTGCTGTGGTAACAGTCAGGCCGGCCTAAACTTCATCTCCTTGCCCCTGTGTTTGTTGGAATTGTGGGAAGGGATACAAGAGGGAGGGTTTCCTGAAACCGCAACTGTGAATATTAACAATATCATTATACAACAGCGCAGAGTGAGACATAGAGAAAGGGAAGAGGACAAAGGAGCACAAAGTAATTACGATACACAAGAGACATAAGGCCAAAGGGAAGGATACAACTGCACAAACATTTTCTCATATTGGAATGTTATGGAAGTATCATTACCTTAGCATCATTTCATTTACATCTTAACCAAGTCTATGCATCTTATAGAAAGGAGTTAGACAGGTTTTGAGGAAAGACGTTAGGGGCGGGAGGGAAGAAATGGGGCAGCAAGGGAGGAAAGATTCAAGCCAAGACTTTACCAAACCACCGAGGATGAAGAAGACCATAAAAAGGCGACCCAAGGTGGTTTTTGCATAGACATCCCCGTAGCCCACTGTGGACATGGTCACCATGAGTAAGTAGACGCATTCCCAATATGAAAGCGATTGGAAGTTTTGGAAGTTTTCCCAAGGATCCCCTGAGTTTTCCACCTAGGATGAAAGGAGAGGAAAGAGATTTTGTAAACACGTCTGAGCAAAAAGCCATCTCATCAAGTTAATTTCTCCAAACTGAGTGGGCCAGCTTTCATCTTTAAATGGGGGGGGTAGATGGATACTTTCATCATGGTGGGCTTAGCCTGCCATCTTGTGGTAAAACTGGTTAATGCAGAAATGTTGATCAACGTTTTGAACTGTATATCAGAGTGTAAAACTAAAACTAAGACTAAATTTTATTTTTATTAGGTAATCAAAAAAGTCCGCATAAAAGCATGTCATGATGGACCATCTCTTCTGGTTTTTATGACAAGTGGTCTCATAAACACCACACACTATGTCATATCTGCAATATTTGTTTTCATATATTGGGGTAATTGATCCACTTTTTTAGCAAAAGCAGACCGTTGCGAAGACAGTCAGGCGAAAAATTGTAAATAACATATTCAATAAGTACAATATCACATCCTTGTGTGTGTAGTTGTGTGATTGTGACAAATTGTGTGATTGCGATGTGGAAAAAAAGAAAAAGTGATTTGAAGTGCTTGCTGTTGTAGGAAATCAAGAAAGGATTGTTGTGGAAGGTTGTGTTGACTGTACAGTGTATTATATAGTGGATGAATCAATCAAATGAAAATGCAAGCTGTAATTGAATGAAAAAAGTCAGGTAGAAGATGCCGGTTTGTCAATTTATAGGTTTCATTCCCCTGTATAAATGAACATGCTAACCAGACAAGAGAGGGTCTTGAGGTCAAACTTGATGTGACATATATGATTAAGCACGAATGGGTGGCACCCCCGTGTTTTTCAGGTGGGGGCGTTAATTAATCACCGGACTGCACTGCGTGTCACTTTTGTCCACTTACCAAATGTATGAATCCTGCAGCGGTGAGCCATGTGCTTATGAAGATGGAACACAGGTTCACCAGCTTGATGGAATTGCTGGCGACAAGAACCACAAAAAACAACATTTGAGAAAGTGCAGATAAAGGTTTTGCATTCTCAGATAGTTTACTATCGAAAGAAGCCTCAAAGCAGCTATGCAGCTCAGTGGATCTACCAAATGCCCACACCAGTGTGGAACCAGAAGTCCGGAACATTCCAATCATCTTTTTTTTTTTCCTGAAAATGTTTTGATGAATTGATTCAATTTTTACCAAAGTTGATCAAGGACGCACCATCAAATGCCCATCTTTGCACAACCCATCATGGTGGACATTTTGTGTACACGCTACACTAAAAATGATGTAGTAAAACGAAAACTAGATTCTTGGATTATATTTAAAGTGATGTCCTAATATATATATATATATGTATATACAGTGGGCCCCCGGGTTACGAACTTAATCCGTTCAGCGGCTACGCTCGTATCTCGAATTGCTCGTATAGCGGGCAATCCAAACCCATGTTAATTCGTGAATGCGTGCAACGCGCGCAGAAGCCTTAGGTAAAATCATCACGCTGTATACATATATTAATATTAAGTGACATAATCTACTGTACAGTTGCATTAAATAATAAATACAAGGGAAAACTGACTTTTACCTTTGGAAAGACGTGACTTGTGCTGAGATAAGCAGAGGTGAGCAGAGATGAATGCTCGAAGTCAATACGGTAAATCAGAAATGCTATTGGTCTTACAGTGTCAAAGTAACTTTTTCAGTCAGGGTTTTCTCTACTTCCTTCCATCCCAACCAGCTGTGCCATCAAGCTAGATAAAGGCGTTCGGCCAATAGCATATCGGCACTTCTGTGATTGACGTGTGACGCCGGCCAATAGCATCTCCGTGAGTGAGACCGGGTGACCTTAATCGACCAATAGCATATTGGCGTCTCCTTGACTGACTGATAATTATTCGCACTTTTTTTTAAACAGTTGGAATGTATTGACATCTTATTGATTAAAACACATTTAAACCTGTGACGATTTTTTTGTCCTGCAATCGGCACACTTAATTTCATGTCAGCTGTTTTTCCCGACGTGAATTGAGCTGGGTGGAGGCGGAGGGGAGGTTGAGTGTGTTGTATTTACTAGGCACCACACTTAAAGCTTGTTCGAGCGTCAGTTCACCGTTGGTTACAACTCACAGATTTGCAACAATGGCGCTGTCCCAAAGCATGTCGGGAGATCGACGACCAACATGACATGCAATTTTGTCAAGCAAACATTATATGGCACTGTGATACCACCCGTAAAAGGGCGCAGAGATTAACCTCTTGAGTTAATACGGCAACGCACATAGGCTATTGGCCTTACAGTGTTACAGTAACTCTTTCAGTCATGGTGCAAATCACGGAGATACTAAAACATCATCCTCTTATTTCTTCCTTTACCGCTGCTAGTAATTTTAGAAGCTATGTCTAACAGATAAAGTTTGCAAAGTCTTCAAAACATTCCGTTTTTCACTCATTTTGTCTACTTCCTTCCATCCTGTCCCATCAAGCTAGATAAAGGCGTTCGGCCAATAGCATATCGGCATTTCTGTGATTGACGTGTGACGCCGGCCAATAGCATCTCCGTGAGTGAGACCGGGTGACCTTAATCGACCAATAGCATATTGGCGTCTCCTTGACTGACTGATAATTATTCACACTTTTTTTTTAAACGGTTGGAATGTATTGACAATTAATTAAAAAAAAACACACATTTAAACCAATGACAATTCTTTGTCTTGCAATCGGCACATTTAATTTCATGTCAGCTGTTTTTCCCTTTAGCTGTACAAACACTACACTTAAATGGTAATATATATTTAGACACCGTGAGTGAGACAGTCAGTGTGAGGTTGTAAGACCAATAGCGTTCACGTTACCACCATAAGTATCTGTTAATGATTGTAGATGACGCAACTGCTGAATATGTTGACGCAGTTAGGCGAGAACATTTCTACATACTCAATGGCTGGTTTGTCGGAATGCTCGTAAGACGAGAGGTTTGCTCGTAAGCGGAGGACAAAATTCTCCCTGATCCACGCTCGTATGGCGAATTGTTCGCAAATCAGGATGCTCGTAAGCCGGGGGCTGACTGTATATATATATATATATATATATATATATATATATATATATATATATATATATATATATATATAATTTCACTTTAAAAAAACCTTTTCGTATATTTGCATTGCTTCTTCTATGAAATCCAACCAAATCCTTGCAAGAACAGAATCAGACTCCACTACAATGCTATACTTTACACATTCAAGATATGATCTGACCTAATATGATTTATGTGCATCTTTACATAGATATAATGGGAAATTAATCAACCGTGATCATAAATTATGACATTGGAATGCTTGAATGATGATGTTTTACAAAGCACGCTAGAAATCTTAGTTTTGCATAATATGATGTGAGCCAACATCAGAGACTGATAATTAACATGTCTTTTATAATCATAGTCATTGTACTGCTATATTATGAATTTGTGATGATATGAATATCTCCACACGAAACCCATGATTCTCTACTGAAACATATAATGAAACTACTAAACACGGCTATTCTGTTTTGGAACGATATCATAATGGGATGGGTGTGTGTGGGAAGCAGGATGTGATTGTGAGGATAATGTTACCTTGTTTTCAAGATATTCAAAAACTGTAAGATTTCCGAGAACTGTATCAATCTTAGTGCTCTCAGGAATCTTAAACCTGCAAGACAAAAAGGGAAGAAACAAACATGAAACTATAAGGAGGGAAGAGAAATGCAGATTGAAACCCATGGGGAAAAACGAGCACAAAAGACTGTTGACACTTTGCTGCACTCTTAATGATATCTGTATACCTTTCTGCATCTTAAAATGGCTTGAGCCACGGTCTGGACCACAGGGCAAGTTGAGAGGGGATTATGATGCAACACCTATCTCGTTGGCATTTAAATGAGTAATCCTACGATAAGAGTGTGTGATGGTGTCCAACACAGCAGTGCCTAAAATCTACCTAAAAGTATTAACACAAAAATCACAGAACTGGCCCAGAAGCTTTTATCGGGAAACACATTTAACGATAAAGATAATTAAAGATGTTAATGGTGATTAATGGGCCCTCGTAAGGTTGCACACAAGGTAAGAAGGACATTGTAGAGTCGGTAGTAATCAATCTATCAGCAATATCCAACTTTTTAGGTCACTGGACTTACACACAGTGACAAAGACAAAACATTATCATATGTGGCAACAGTCTGTTAGGGGGAACGTGACCCGTTTGTTATGAGGAAGTGTGCATTTTGCAATTTTTATTTTCTAAACTTCAGGATAACTGAAAAGTAACAAATATTCAAATATTTGTTAAATTGAATCTGTTGGTGAATAAAAGGTCACTTATGAATGGCTTCAATGATGTTTTTTGTTTGTTTGTTTTCTTTTTCTTTTCTTTTTTTTCTGCAAAGGGGTTCCTTGGAAAATTCGCTTGCCATAAAGGGGTCCCTGACTCCAAAAAGTTTGAGAACCCCTGCTTTAGTACTTTTGAAGCATGTTTGGAAAAGATCTAAAACAAAAATGTTAGATTGAAACCAAATTTTAGACTTTCTGTTTCTTTTTAGGCATGGGTATGCATCAGCCATCTTGTACTACTGTGGAACATTTTGGGGCACAAAATACAGTTTCAATTGATGGAATTAGAAGTGTCAGCGGAAGAGGCAAACAAACATTGGTGAGCTAAAGTAATCTATCTGTTTGATAATTTGGGGGAAGCCATCAGCATAAAAGCCATGTTTAACTTGTCCCAAATGAATGCCATTCGGGTGTCTGTGACCATCCTGTGCAAAACTGTGTTTAAAATTTAAGACTCCACAACGGAAAAATGCCAACATCGACTCTCGGAGTGCACTGAAATCAATTTGTCAAGTCATGTGGCATTGCTCCATTTTGTGAGTGGCCACGAGTAAGACTCAGATTATTCCAAAACTACCAAAACCGTTTGTTTTGATCCGTGCAAACCTTCGGCCCCATGTCAGACGTAACGACAAAGAAAACCAACAAATTACAAGAAGGCCCCGACAAGCATGACATGTCTGCAAAAGAAGCTTTACCCCATCTGGAGAGGAGAAGCAAACAACACCAGAAAGAATGGAATGCTCCGGTTTGCCTTTCGAGCACCTCCGGTGCATGGTGGCCCTGCTTCACCCGGTAGCCGTTCTGGAAAAGATCGCTACAAGACTTCTTGCGTCGAGGCGTCTCCTGGACATTCTCCCAATTAACCCCACTGAGAGTGCGTCGGTACACAAGCAGCTTTGGCGGTATCATGTCTTCTTCAGCCAAATTTGATTGACCTTTGACTGATGTCTTCAATGCAAGAAATGCAATGAACAAAAATATAACAACCGTCTTTTAGAATTAAATAGATCAAAAGCAAATGACGTCTGCAAAGGGCTGGTCAATGCAGACAAACAAACACAGCTATAACTGACTCAGACCTTGGAGAGATTGTCCCTCTGAGCCAAATATCACCTCATACAATATTTTTTTTTCATTTTGTCACAATGGTTTTAATCCCAAACACCACAACAATTTCACCTTTCGTCAACCTTCATCATTCACTATCCCCATCAGCACACACACATGCACACAGACGCACATGCGCGCAAACACACACACACAGCTTTGTCTAAAATCCTTTTTGTCAAATGAAAGATGAACTTTCCTGAGGATTAACAAAAAACGCAAACATTTCAGAGCCGAGACATGAACCAACCCCTGAATAACTTCAGATTTTTTTTCCACAAGCCAAAGTCAATGTGCAGTAGTAGCTCGTGTGCAAAGTCTTTACATTAGATCGCTATAGTATAATCAATCCAATTTCTGTCAGGCATGAAAAGAACCACACTATGAATACTCAAATTCAGTGTTTTCTCAAATAGCGCCCTCTATCTATCTATCTATCTATCTATCTATCTATCTATCTATCTATCTATCTATCTATCTATCTATCTATCTAGATACACACACACATGCACGCACACACACACACACACACAGTGGGGATTTTGTAAAAGTTTTCCCATTTATGAAGGTAGAGGTCTGTAATTTGTATCAAAGGTACTCTTGAACTATGAGGAACAGAATCTAAAACAAAAATGCAGAAAATCACAGTCTATTATTTTGAAGTAATTTGCAACTAATTGCATCACATAAGTACATATGTGATAGGTCAGACAAACAGCACTCAATATTTGTTAAAAAAAAATGTGTTTGCAATTACAGAGATCAGACGATTTCTATAGTTACCAGGTTTGCACACACTGAACCACGGATTACGGCCCACACCTCCATATAGACCTTCTCCAAAATGTTCGGGCCTGTCGCTGGGCAACAGGGACTTTCAGTTCTCTTCGAACACGTTTAATTGGATTCAGGTCTAGAGACTGGCTAGGCCATGCCAGGACCTTGAAATGATTCCTGAAAAGCCACCTCGTACTTGCCTTGGCTGTGTGTTTCGGGTCATTGTCATGCTGGAAGACCAAGCTACGACCCATCTTCTTGGCCAAGATCTCATAGTACATTGCCCCATCTATCCTCCCCTCAATACGGTACAGTCGTCTCATCCCCTTTTCAGAAAAGCATACCCAAAGAATGATGTCCTCTATGCTTCACAGTTGGGATGATGTTTTTGAGGTTGTACTCATCCTCCCTCTTCTTTCAAATATGACGAGTGGAATTTTGAGCACCTCCACACTTATGATGAATCCTAACATGTACATGATACACGTATTTGTGTATGTATGAATGTATGTATGCATGTATGTATGTTTGCATTGGATGGATGGATGGATGGATGGATATGTATTTGCTGAAATGAACACAGTGTCTTTACAAATTGTTGTATGTTTGTGCGTGCAACGAGTGTAAGAAAAAAAAATCTTAATAAACTTCCTGTGCCTCTGAAAACACGTGTGCTCATTTGAGGAAAATCTCTTTGCTGCACACGGCAAAGCCTCTTGTACACACGGGGGTTCAACACATGTGTCAGCTGGCCAGCTGCTCAAAAAAAAAAAAAAAAAATTCCGGAAGCTTCATTGAGGCTTTGCGGGGCAGTGCGCATGTTCTGGCATGGGTCGGGGCACCAGGGCCTTTTATCAATCAGCAGACCGCGGGATGATTCATTCGGGATTATACCCTGCTAGGATTAGATGATGCCATGCTCTACACAAACTCAGTCATTCATATTGAAATGATGGACATTTTTTTGACATTAGATCTACGTTTTTACAGTATCAATCTCAACCAAGTATTTGGCTTACTCAATTTTAATCAGCAGTAATCATCTGAAACTAAGCATGTGCCAGTTCCCATATGCATTAACAACCTATTCATTTGAAATATTCTGTATGTCGTCATAATGGTTGCAGGTTAGCAGGATCCTCTTAAGGCTTACTCCGAGAGACCAGTTGTTATGTCATGTAGTTAGTATAATATATGAGGTAGCTATTTTCTAAAACAAGTCTTCGTCGAATAGGCCGAAGCTACTTGTAAATGTGTCTGTCTACAAACCAATGAGGGGAAATGATCTCAAAACGCATTCATGGGTATGCATAACATCAACGAGCAGTACAAAAAAGTTCCACTGGGAGGCAGTGTTAGTTTGCACTGCAAGAGCCAGTACATCCACGACATGAGCTGCTACAACCAACACATCTAAATATGAGCATGATAAATGTATGGATTCCGTTGAGAGAAACTAACAGCGTGACTGCCTAACTGACTGAGACTCAAAGCTGGACGAACTACTGTATATGGAGAACAAGTATATGCTATTCCCGTGGCTGTCACGGAGCAGTGCCAAAATAATTCAGTTAAAAGGGGATTGATTTTTGACTGTGTGGTACATGATCCGCACATCTTCACTGTGCTTTACGCGAGTCCCCTCAGCAAACTCGACATGTGCATAGTCTTGCTTGTGCTAATTGCGCGGTGGGCCAGACATAAGAAGGAGGTGCAGTCATTATAATGCATTTGCCTTGCCAGGGTGTATCCCTTGGGCGTGAATGTAAACAAAAAGGATGCATTGGGAATGTGCTGAAAAAGACAAACCCCTTTGGCTTCCCCCTAAGTCATTCACTACTGTACACACTCATGTAAATGAACGAGGCTGCGACTACTTGTGTTGCTTGTCGGGAAAACATCCATCCATTTTCTAGAACTGCTTATCCTCACTAAGGTCGCAGGCTTGCTGGTGCCGATGCCAGCCGGAAGGCCAAAGTGAGGTGGAGAAAACAGTACACCTTGAATTCAATGTAATTTGGAGAAAGTTGGACCATGACACGTTCACTTTTTTTGTAGGAATAAATCTATCGTTAATTTTCTTCACTGATTGCAATGCTTTGGGTTTTTTCATTATATTAAATTTCATTTTCTTTTTGTATTTATAAGGTCAGTTGTAATAGTTTGTATGGTACAATTGTGAGTTTTCTTAATGTTTGTTTTTTTTATAAATATTTTTAATCAATTTGCACTTTTTTAACATACAGTGTGGCGTATTTGTCAAGACCAAGAGTTTTTTTTTAATTTTAAAAAAGGTCGCTAGACATTATGTATAATAGTAAAGTAGACTCTCCAATCATCTATGCAATTAAAAAACAAAGATGAATGCAAAGGACATTTTTTATATAGATAGTTTTATTTAGCTTTTAAATCCTAAAGTGTGGTTTCAGTCTGTTTTTTTTTAAACATTTTTATTTTCCATTTCAATCAATGTTGATTGAATTATAGTTTTAGTTTTTCAGTTAGTTAATATTATGATATTCCCAACGAACAAAGACGAAGTGTGGTAAAATGGTAAATGGACTTTCACTTATATAGCGCTTTTCTACCTTAGGTACTCAAAGTGCTTTACACTAACTAGTCGTTTACCTACTGATGATGCAGCATCAGGAGGAACTGTGGGTTCAGGTTCTTGCTCAAGGACACTTAGACATGGTCTTGATGGTAGGGGGATCGAACCCAGAGCCTTTCGGCCGGGAGATGACCACTCTTCCACCGAGCCATGCCGGTGGTCAAATGCTTTCTTTATAATACAATTTTCTAAGATGCCTCACTGGTCTAAAAAGGGTATTGTGTTTGTGGAACATAAATTAACCAGAAATAAAAATCTTTATCCATCATTTGCCACTCGCTGTTGACTTTTTTGGAATAAGTTCAAAATAGCACCCGCATTTGTTCACTTGACTTTGCAAAGTTTCACGGCATGTCATTAATTGTGATAATTTACCCGTCACACAGGGGTATCAAAACTCCCTGTTACACAAATACATGACCTGTATCTTAATCACGACTCCTGCCAAAACTCATCACAATGTGAATATCAACGCTGACTCAGGCTGTCTCTTTGGTATTCTGAAAGCTTTTTGCGAGCCTGTTAGGCAAGACAACATGCGCCAAAAGATATGCATGTTAATTTCATAAGCAATACTTGGCAACGGTTTATGAAGCCTGTGGCATGTGAGGAAATATTACCCCCAGTAAACACGCACTTAGCTCACATGCCACTTGGAATTTTGTTACAGTGTCTTCGCCGTGGTTATAGATGCTGAACATGATATAAATGAAACAGATATCTCAACCATAATTCTTTTCAATAATAAATGTGACACCTTAAATTTCACTCCTCTTAGTGCCTTGATTTGTGCAACAACCCTAGTGCAGTACAAAATGCTATCAATTCCAGGCCCAGATATAGAACGTAAAAAGAGTCATAGGTAATTACACAGTACAGAATATCAAGCAGAAGCCAGAGCACCATTTCACCATCTTTCATCATCCTCACCACAGCTCCTGTTTGCGGTGATTTTCTGAGGAGGAGACTGGGACACCTTACATCATGAGCACCAAGAACCGGATTACTTGACCATCTCTAATTCATTATGCCACTTGAACTCCTGGTGGGATTCATTAGCCACGGTGAGGCATTTCTGGAAACCCACAGCACCTCATACCACAGCTTATTAATTACAATGTGATTTTGTGCCTCATGAAAGCAACATTTTCAAAGTCTGCAAACAGACAATCGGGCAATTACTTAAATAGTTGATTAAACAGTGAATATTTTGTCGATTAGTAGATGAAGCTCAACTTTTTTTTCTTTGCTTAAATTAGCTAAAGCTATTATGTAGGTTCTAAACAACTTCATCAGCCCTTTCCTTCACCTTAGACCAGGCATGTCTAAACCCAGTCCTCGAGGGCCGCCTATCCAGCATGTTTTGGAGGCTCATCAGCAAGCTCAGCGGAAGCCTGACAACAAACCTGATCATTTGAATCAGCTGCATTGGACGGCGGAAATATCAAAAACATGCAGGGTAGGTGGCCCTCGAGGACCGGGTTTGGACATGCCTACCTTTGACAATACAGTGAACCCTTGTTTACCGGCCACAATAGCCAAAAATCCGCGAATCCACTTTATATATATATATATATATATATATATATATATATATATATATATATATGTTTCATTGACTCAGCTAGATCGATTATAGTGTCAGTTGCAATAAGTAAACGAGTAATGGGAATCTATTAGATATTTATACATAAGGCATTTATGCGGGTAGGGGAGTGGGGTGTATGTGGACTCTGCAAATATTGTAATTCCTCAAATAAAGGACTATTTTTTTTTCCCTAAAATTAAGGACAAAAAGTATGGTGTGGCCTATAAATGGTAACTTAAAGATTATACTTTTTTGAAAACATTCGAGGAAGATTGCATCCAACAGCCACATAAGATGAGTAATGACGTATAGATTCACATTTCTATATCGGATGTATTCTTACTTTTAATTAAGGTATTGGGACAGGCTAGACTAGAGGCAGTCGGCAGCCAGGGTGAATAACCTCAGCTAACACGAGCTAATTGTTACCCGCAACAACCACATTATTCAATAAAAGAAGTGAACAGACTGAACCAGCGTCTAAGTTCCTCATTGTTCACATTGTTCAATATTACAGTAGTTTTCAAGACGTGAAAGAAAGTGATTCTTGTAACGGAGCAGGTTAGAGAGCATGATGCTGCCACAAGATTTGCGATAACAGGGTAACGGCCCTCACATGGCGAACTAGAGTGGAGTCCGTAGCCGACCAAACAGGATAACGAGGAGGTAGGGGTTATATTCATTTTAACAGCACACTGTGAAAATCCCCCCAGCGCTCATTTGCACACTGAAACGCTCATCCCGCTGCGAGATTCTGGGCTGTCACTCACTCACCTGCAATCCACACATTTGCTATCAGCAGGCATCATATGCCCAACAAATATATAACTTACAAATATATCCATCCATCCATCCCATTTTCTATAGCCGCTTATCCTCACAAGGCTTGCTGCTGCCAATCCCAGCTGGCTTCAGGTAATAGGCGGGGGACACCCTGAACTGGTTGCCAGCCAATTGCAGGGCACACCAAGAGGAACAACCATTCATGCACCAAATCACACCTAGGGACAATTTAGTGTGTGTAATACACCTGCCATCCATGTTTCGTCATTGTCGTCAAACTGTCAGTGTGTCCTATACACCAGAGGTGCCCAACCGCCCGCCGGTCAGTGGCCCAGCACTGGTCCGTAGATCATATGGTACCGGGCCACGTGGGCCGCATCCGAAATAATGAACAAATTTCCTTTTATGTATTATCTGAGTCTGAAAGCAATTTCATTTTCAAAAAAACATTTATTCTGAAAACTGGTTGGATTCTCTTGGATTTGTTTCAGTCACGTGAGCACAAAATTGCACTAGCAAACAAGTTAAGAGAGTAAGAAACAGACATCTTTGGGAAGGGGAAAAGTCCCTGTCAAGAGACAAGTGACAAGCCTACAACTTGAGGAAAAAGAAAGCTTTTAACAGGAGTCCTACTTGAAATTATGACTTCAAATTCAAATCACTTCTCATGGTCAGGACTTTGAGCACAACTTTGTTCACAAAGGACCCACAAAGTGACAAGGAATGGATTCTCTACCTTTTTGTTACCGAACCATATGAAATTGCAAATGGCGGCAGCCTCAAAAGTGAGACTCCCGACATCTATGTGAAGAGATAAAAAAAGCTGGGGGTTCCCATTAGTTTGTCATTAAGGGTGAGTTCATATTTCTAGAATCTCAAAAATTGACAAGGCCATGGTGATAAAAAAAAAAAAAAACTATACACGGTAACATAGAAAATACTAGAATTTGACCCTCTACCAGGTGTGTCCTATATTTGGAGAAATATGGCAATTGCTACTGGGCATCCAGAAGAACAAAGGCTTTAATTATAGGGATGGAATTAAATGATATCAACACGATTTGATTATGAGATGTGATCAAATACTGTTAGAGCTAGGAGGTTTCATTATTCAATTGCAGAATACAAAGCTTAATAAAGGTAAGTATGAAGGAGGCTTTTATTGGTAGAAAAGCAACACCATAACACCGTATTTCCACATATAGCCTTTTTCTTTACTTTTGCAGGCATTTGTATAAAGACAGCGCTGCTAAAACAACTGATGTGGAATGATAACATAAATCATTATCGAATGATTAATATTCTATTCATAGAAGAACATCTCATATTGTGACAGCATCATGGCCGAGGATCACATACGCAAGTCTCTGTGCTTGGCCAAGGTCCTGAGGTATTATTCATGGTATTATAAGGAGAGTAGCTGCACACCCGAGCAAGACAGAGGGCCTTTGTTCCACAGAGTAATTTAGGTCACAATACACTGAACTCACAGATAAAAGTAGACCGTTATGTAATGCAGGTTAGGGTGTTTTCCAGACTGCTCATGCCCGTTCATTTGTGTGTATATGCATGAGGAATCAACGCTTGCTTTTGTGAATTTATTACAGTGATGGGTCACAGTGAGCTATTTCAGGTACAATGTTTTAACAGAAGACATACACACAAGCAAAGTCTCTCTTCTCCCCATTAGACGCTGCTCTGCCTGTGCTCCTTGAAATATCAGAGGAGATTTCCTGTCACTTTCCATGACAAGGCAAAGAGGACTGCAGCTCCGAGCCAGGGAGCCTCAGAGACACACTCGTGGTTATAGGCAAACAGGGAGGGGTTGTGATCGGCAGTGATAAAGAGTAGGTTTGACAGGTAAAGATTGAGAGCCAATGGTGGACAAGGGGAGAGGCAAAATGCTTATGTTGAAAAAATAATTAGGACTGGAAGCTAAGACGACTCACCGAGCCAACTTCTGTTCAGGTAGACGGAGACAAAGACGGGAGGAACAGTGAAGAAGTCGACCACCGAGTTGACCTCTAGCCAGAACCACAGCTTGTCGTTGGCTGCTATAAACTGCGAGAAGAAAGGAAAAAGTCAAAGTTGCAAACAGAAACACCTACGTGTGCTCACACTTCACGATAACATACGGTGACTCGACTCTTGCGTCACCCTACTAGCTGATTCATGCCCCGTGGTTGGAGGCATAAGTAGATTCTAAGTTGATTTAGTCATTTGTCAGGATTTCAGACTTGCCAGAAAACCTGGCATGATAGCGACGTAAAACGGATCTCCTTTAAGCCGCACTGGACTATAAGCCGCAGGTAGTAACATCAGAGATTTACGTAAAAAGATGTTATTTGGAAGATTTTTTTTAAAATTAATTTACTAAATTAATTGCCTGCCAACAGCAACATCCTCTCTTTAACATACTCAACATGCCTGCATTTTTAACACCAACAAAATCAATTCTTCGATAGCATCTTCTTCTGTCTCCCAATGTTTAATTGCTAGATTATTTTAGTGCACATACAAACATTGCAGATAATTCATACATGCAATCATAATTATTTAAATGCAATCAAACATACCTTAAATCTAATTTACACATCACAAACTTTTATACACCATCTTTTTAAATTTAGACATATATTTTGATATTTTTAATTATTTATTTTTAAAACTTGTTTCAAGTTCAGCCAAGTTCAGCCATCTTTTGAATTCTATTTCATGGTTGTTCCATGAATTGAGACCTTGTCTCCTGGCGGCTAGCAAAAAAAAAAAAAAAAAGCAGATGAGTCGCACTGGACTATAAACTGCAGGGCTAAAATCACAAGGAAAAAGTCACGTTTTGTAGTCCGAAAAATGCGGTAATCCTAAATTATGAATAAGTTGTTTGTACTTTATTTTAGTATTCCCTTGTTGTCTATGCATCTTCTGCTAGTTGTCAGAACTAAATGAAAGGTTTTTTGTTTTGTTTTTTAAATAACCTGCTTAAATCCCGATTAAAAACACATTCATACTCGCAAGCATTTAGTTAATGCTGTCTGCAGCTTTTTCCTGCCCCCTTCTCAAGGCTAGGGGAGGGGTCTAGATGGTGAACGATGATTTGAACGCCCCAATTTGGCCCTGCATTGGTCGACCATCGCAGGTAATGACATCGACCACCTGCGGTCCACCTGGCTGGACTGTGGGGAGGTTCCTGGCCAATGGCTTTGTCTGTTGTCAAGACATCTTTACACTAAACCCGTTGCCTGCCTAATATGGCACAAAATGTACCTGTAAGTGGTATTGTGTATGTGTATTTGTCTGTATTGAGTACACACAGCATCCTCTTCAAACCTGTTGTGCCTGGAAGGGGGCTCCTCCCACCTGTGGTCCTTTCTGAAGGTTTCTGATTTTGCAAATTGGGGTTTTTGAGTTTTTCCTGCCCCTTCTGGGAGATTTGAGCAGGGGATGCTGTTGTGTACTTATAATGAAAAGAAGTCTCCGTACGACTTCTGTTTTGCAAAAGAAGTCTCGATATGACCTTTTTTTCACCTGTGAAGCCCTTTGAGACTTCAGTGATTCAGGGCTATACAAATACATTTTGATTTGATTTGGTTTAATAGAACTTTTAAAATGTTAGTGGTATTTATTACTCTGTAACAATATCAGTGACTAGAAAACTCAAGAGTTGATTACTCGTACCAGTGTTGTTCTGAAAAGAAGAGCTCTCAAACATTTCTGCAAGTAAAAGCTATTAGCAACTCAATAGTTTGTGGCTAGGTATCTGTTTTTTGCTCGCAAGAATTGTTTTACCAAATTTTAAGAAATGTCATGAAAAAAAACACAAAAGACAATTGAATTAAACATGCAAATTAATCTTTGGATGCTCCCTGAACAAGACAGATTTTTGTGTAACTTTTCCCTGACAAGTAGTGCTGGGCGATGTGTTATTTATTTTCCCCAGATGGGGTTTTTGAGTTTTTCCTTCCCCTTCTTGGAGCTTTGTTCAGAGGATACTGATGTGTATTTATGATGTTCTGTATGACTTCTTTTTCACCTGTGCAGCCATTTGGGACTGCAGTGATTCAGGGCTATACAAATAAACTTGGCTTGAGTATACTTGACATGTAAATGATTTCAAGCGCTTAAAAAACATGATATTAAATGTTACATTACCTTTCGAGTGAGGCCATGTTCGAAAGCAAAAGTTGGCAGCAGAGGAAGAGGGCAAATATCAGAAAAAGAAAACTTCATTAAATGAAGATAACATTCCTTTAGTTTCAGGCTTTGTAGTCATATCTCTGGCTTCCTTCTCCTGTCCAGGTTGTCCCTTAGTATGCCTCTGCATGTGTTCTCGAGAAATGCAATAATATCCAACTTCTATTACTTCTCAAAGATCAGCCATATGAACCAGCAGTAGAATGTTATGTTGCGTTTAAATTAAAAGGGAATTGTGAGATTTCAAGTTTAGCTTTGTTTTATTTCGTTTTGTTTCTCTTATATGCTTAGTCATTTTCGCGACCGTATCTTGAGGCTTCACTGTATTTGATACATCATAACAATAGATTTGATCTTGGTTTTTATCCTTTTTTTTTTCACCAACGCGAGTGATGTCACATATCTGTTTCATTTACAGTTGGAGGGTAAAAATGGCAGAAAAAGAAGAGTAAGAAGTGGTGTCAATGATGTGTGGTTTCTGAAAAAGAATAAATAGAATTTGTCTATTTTAATAATTTCCTTCTGAGTTTTTTCGCCATTGTTAATATAGGTGCCACAGTTTTTTTGTTTTGTTTTGTTTTACAAATATCGCCCAATACATTGCAATACACCTTTGCTGTATCGCAATATATCGCGATACACTTTTAAGACACAATACCCAGCACTACTGACAAGGTTGAATCATACGCACATTGCCCAGGTATGAAATGAACTCTACTGGCAGTTCATTCTATTTAAAAAGCAATATTTCTTCTGATACCATTGTGTTGACAAATAAGCATGCAGGGGCACAGACTGCTTACCCGCAGACCAAAATAAAGAAGGAAGAAAACATTGAAGGCCATGTCGATCTGTAGCGTGAAGTCTTCGTAGAAGTTTTGGCAGGATTCTATAGGGCTGTAACACAGAATAGAGATAAATACATTACATCAAAGACATATTGTGCTCTATTTTTTTCATATCAAACAGAGACACACTCTCAGGAAGAGCAATATGGGTGCAATCCATATCACAATATTAAAAACAATCAGACATAAGACATAAGGTGTTTGTATGTTTGGTCCTCGAGTATGAGAAAATGCTCGAGCCGACGCAATCTAGATTTACTTGCAAGATGTTATGAAGGGAGTTACTGCATTTATACCAATAGAGATTGTACTCATATATTGACTTCACTGCAGGGGCGGTGCAGCTATTTATTTGAAATAAAAAATATTTATTTTTAGTCAAGACTGAGCTTTGTGTGCTTCTCATTGAAGAAAACCATAGAACACAATCACTGATATAATGCAAGATCAGCTTTACTATTGTTCAGAAAACTGAACATTCAGTTACACGCTTCCATAGGTGCTGATATTTTGGCTAGCGACAAAGTGAGCAAAAAACGCTGTTTGCTTGTCAGTTACATTGGTACTTTTATTTGCATAGTTACACAAGCATAGTTACACTATTTATTTAAGTGGAAAATGAACTGAGTGAATAGTTGGAACACGGCAGCAATTAGAGCAGAGATCACCATTTGAGGAAAGGCTGGACTATAAGACACATGCAGAAAGAAGAGTCCATCTTTCATTAGCTCATAAGATATGTAGCTTGGCAAGGCGAATTAAAAATGTCGGAATTGCAATTTTCATCCGTCGTTGTAATTGTCGGGATGAACATTAAGTCAGATGTCGATCGTTTGTCCGTTAGCCCGCCACGTTCATTTTTGTTTACTGAAATATAATTGAACTGACTTAGATGTTTATCTCCCATATTGCTCCATCTGCAATCAGCCTGCAGTCAATGTGACAATAGTCACTTTACAGCACCACCAAACAGTGGAGAAATACGTTCAGCTCAGTGAATAAACAGGGTAGCTTCAAATCACTACTTGTCATTCTAAGCTATATAACACAGCTGGCTTTATGGGAGATTTAATGCTCCCTTTCTTGGTCCTAGTTACAGTTTTCTTGCTTATAAGTTAAATGATAAGAAGTGCCCCCCTGCTGTAAAAAAAAACAAAGTGTCTGCTTTGGGAGAACGAGACCACTGATGTAGCGTTTGGTGGAAAAAGTCCGCTTTTTACTCCGCTTTGAGTGTTTGTTTGTTTGTTTAGCTTCAACACGTCTGATTTGTTCCTCTTCTAGATCTTCCAAAGCATACAGTTTGAGCTGATTGTGTATTATTTTACTTGTCACTGACACTAAAACAGAGTTCGTGTTAAAACTGAGTTCATGTCGTTTCAAGCCTAAAGATAGCCCTTTTAGAAGGCTTGGTTTTCTATAATGAGAGCCTACAGACAAAATCTTATGACAACAAGATATCAGGTAAAAACTAGATGTGACCTTTGAGATCAACACCCATGGCAGATGAAGTTGTAAAACATGTTCATAAGTGGTCGAGTTTTGCTGAATAAAAGAGTAAATGGACAATGATTAATATTGTCACAGTTTGATTTTGACAAAAAACAAATGCAAACAACAAATATACCAACAAAAATGAAAATCTGCTTCATTCCATAGATGTGCAAAGAATCTTTTAGAAACCTTGCAAGAGGGAATACATTTTTTTTTTACATTTAATACGTTTTCATTTGTAAGGAACATGCCTGTATTATGTTTTGTGGACATGCTGAAGTTTTGTGTTGTGTTGAGTGCAGACCTTTTTGTTCTGTGTGAATATTTGTTCCTGGTTCTCTCATTTAATTCACGTGCTTGTGCGAGAGAGCGATTACAGTCGTGGTGTCATAGTTGATCTATTAACAGCTAAAACTAAATAGGTTTTATTTCGTATAAGGGCGGCAGAATGTTAATCATTAATATTAATCACGTTTTCAACGTGATTGGGAGTTGAGTTCGTTTGCCATGGAATAAAACGATGCATTTGAATGCATGGCTGTGTAGCTTTTGTGCATCACTCAAAATGGAACTGCCTTTAATAAGGTTGGGAGAATTTAATTTCCTCCATTGTTTGTATTTGTGTGTCGTGCGGCTCACTGCTTGACTTTCTAAAATGGATTGTGTGACAATGTCATTGCACAGTACGCCTCTGACCTGGTACAGAAGCGGACCATAAGCGGAGTGGAGCAGCAACAACAACAACAACACCACCACCAAAAAACGTAAACGGACAGAAAGTGTTTTTTTAGTTTCAATATTGATAATAGTGCTTTTTCAATCAATTTAAATCTTAGTAAATGAGCATCCCTATTCTTATGTGCTTTTTTTTTTTTTGTCCCATCCCTACAAAAACGTGGCGTACGGGGTGGATGCATGTTGATTTGAAAGAATGCGTCCCTGTCAAAAATTATGCATCTAGGATGGAAGGACGTTGGCAAACGGGAGAACTGACGCATATTGGACTTCTAAGAGGAACATTTAAGTTCGGCTGTATGGCTCAAATTTGAAAAACAAAAGAAATCTTTGTTTTCAAACACTCAGTTGGGTTTAAAATTGAATATACAGTATACTATTTATATAGAGTATTTATTTATCTGTTGTTTGTTTATTAAATGTCTAGGTAAGACCAGTTTTTTAATAACTGCAATCCACATGTACATACTACTGTTTTGGCAGAATTTTGTGAAATGGTTGTGTGAGAAGAAAAGTGTTTCAAATTAGGTTAACTCTTAAGAATTCATTTTTCACTTGCCATCGTGTAAGCATTAACATCATTTAAAGCAGAACATTTATGGATAATAATTTGGATATTTTCATTGCATACATATTGATCATGATCACTTGAAATAAAAGATTGCATATTAAATTACAATTGCAATATTGAAGGGAAACAAAATCAATATCGGATTTTTTTTTTTCTTTTTAATTGTTCAGCATTTGGGTGGGGCTATATTTGATAGAAACATGTGTTTAAGGCATAATAATCTCCTGAGGTGGATGGGTAATGCTTTGACATTTTATCATCCATGAAATCGAAAGAATGAGTCGCCAGAAAGGGCGCATTGCCCCAAGAAGATGATCCAACTTTTGATTCTCACTGTCCGTCTTGGGCATTTCCTTAGGACTGTTCTGCTCTTTAAGATGATGTAAAAGCCTCGCCCATGTCCAAAGAAATTAGAACTCCTGGCGGCAATTGTTAAAAATAAGTGCTTTGATTTGGTTGAAAGGCAAATTCCTTGTGAAGCGCATTCAGATTTTGGCCGGAGGTTAATTTGAGTGTGTCCCTAAAAATGTTTACACCAATGCTCTGAATTTTCATGAAATCAACCTAACAAATTTCTTGTGCTCTATTATCCTATTAAATAGGTTTTTAACAAGACCATACTTGCACATACACATACAGATGGGGCACAGTGAAGACACCATTTGGAATGGTCACCGTGGCGTCTTCCCCCTTGGGCTCTACTCTGGCCTAATTCTGACTAACTGCTCATCTCGAGTCATATGACCCAAAGCGTTCTCGATAACCCTGGTGAGAGCATGGCAGCATGCAGAACAGGCTATGCTGGTTAGTTAGCTTGACTTTGTATCAGCAGTAAAGTGTGCATCAAAATACAGAAACCTTTAATTTGTTCATTATCAGAAGTCAAAGGACATCAGTGGCTCAAGTAGATGGAAGCACAATGGGTCTGCAAGTGCTGCTCAATGAGCTTCAAAACATGCCTATAGCATTTGCCATCATTTGCGTTTCGGGTCAGCTAGAGTCTATGCCAGGGTCAAGAGTACACCTGCAAATGTGAGCAGAGATGACTGGGTTCTTGAGGAGAAATACTCTCTCACATGATTTGATAAAAAATGCAAAAGCTTGACTGATTAATGGCACCCATATGTCTTGTATATCCAGTAAAAGTTTGAAAGAAGTAAAAAAAAACTAAAAATAAAACAACTGATTTTTGTAAATAGTTTATATGACAAATGGATTCTCAATGGCAAAAAATAATCTTCATCACAATGTTCTGCCCCCATATTATGACAAAAACCCATAGATTTGATTTTATTATATCGCTTCATGATTAGCAGCAATTGGGTGCTTGCACGAGCACAGAAATTGACAAATTGAACCATGGGCGGTGTCTGCATGCAAAAGCCAACTTCCAGTATGTTAAAACAATCTAATTTGGAAAACTTTGAAATATGTCGTTTACTCTCAAATCATTCGCTGAGTTGTTTTTACTGATCCCCTTAAGTTGGGCAACAATACCAGGGACAATTTGTTCTGTAAACGGCAAGAAAGTCTATGTTCACAAGAGCAAGACATAAAACATTTTGTTGAATTGTCTACCTTAGTTTGCTGCCGTGAAATTTTGAATCCACCCAACACTTTATTTTTTTAAACTTTAATTGGCTGCAACAAGCTCAATTGTCATATGGCTCAGTTACAGAAGCAAGCGTTAAGAATGTTCAGAGGGAGATTCTCCCATCGCTCCTTTGATTTCAACATGAATAGAGAGTTTAAGTGTGCTTTTCATTCTTGTTTTGAAGCATTTTAAACCATTTTGTGAAGTATTCTGTTCATCACAGCTATTCTGACTGGCAAAAAACCAACGAGATAAAAAAAAAAAAAAAAAACACTGACTCTCACACTTGGATAGTAACCACTCTTTAAAAACTAACACATCAAATGCCAATCATAACCAATTGATGGTTCATTTTTGTGCGGACCAATCCAAAAAAAAAAAAAAAAGTTCATATCCCATGCCTCATGTTTGTTTATGGCATACACATGTGACACATATGAAACCCCACTCAAATTGATGTGTCATTTGGTGGCCTGGAGATCAAGTGTAGCCTACACGAGTGGAAAACACAACGGAGGGTCAGCCTGTGCTTGATTTTTTGGACTCGACAAGTAGCTTCAACGCTAGTCGCCATGGAAACAAAAAAAGTCCTCTGTCAAGTCCAGCAGTACAAGGGGGGCTGATTTAAACTGAAAAAATCGCTTTCAAGTCAAAATGAAAGGAGGAGTTCCATAAAACATCAGTGTGTTTGCAACTCCCAAAGCAACACTGCCTAAAATAATCTGCAGGGGTGATCATTACACTGAACACCTTTGAAACAATTATAGAAAAATGATGACAGAATCATTGCACCGGATTGCGTTATCGCATCATGTGCCAGTGTTTCCAACAGGAAACGAATGTAGGACAAGACAAAAGCCGAATTGGGTGTTTGTGTCACTTCACACCACACAATCACATGGGATTTCTGGCCACAGGCTTCAAGCGTTCTGCGGAAAATAGTCCACGGTCCAACGCAGCTCGTATTACGCCTTTAAGCCCTGGCACAGCCCGGGGGTTAAAACGTGGTGATGGCAAGGTGAGAGACATGCTGAAAGAAAGGCACAAAGATGTGACATAGCGACAGTCATACGAGGCTATGAATTCGTGTGTGTGGGTGTATGTGTAGCCAAATACCAGTGTACCCTCTTAAGCTCGAGGGTCGGGGACTCCAATGCTTCTATAAAAAGCTCTGCGATTCATACGCAGTTATAAATGATAGAAACTCAGTTTAAAAACAAAAGAACATGCAGCACACAGTGCAACCCCCATGGCTGTTTTTTATTTGCGAGGCTGAAGCTGATGTACACACATTTGCATACACACAAACAGCAAAGAACACAGACTGCCCAAGAGAAACGCCACAGAGCACATTTGGCTATTTCAGGACTCAAAATGTTTCTTCACATTAACCTCCACTGACCAAAAACAACACACTGGCGCATATGAAAATCCTAATTTGGTCACAAGGGCAAGAACTTAGGCTGATTATGATGCTTTAAAAATAGCCGGAAATAACTTGAGTGGGACAATAGGCCTTTGTTTGCCTGACTGCGACCTTGACAAGCTGCAGGACTAACAGCCAGGGATTTTGCCGCCTATACCATAATGCATCAGCGCTAATGAATGTGTTGATTCCACACCCGCCAGCGCAGACATGGAAAGCGATTAAGGTCTAATCAGTAAATGTCTGCCTCGAAAGAGTCCCTTCCAAGCGACTTAGCAGGGGTCTGGGAAGCCAGGTTAGTATTTAAATAATTCACTTAGGTCAAGGTAAAAATAGCACCAACAGAGGCGATGGATGAGTAGATCAACAGTCCTAAGGAAGCTTAGAAAAAAAAAAAGAATGTTTCAACTGGATGTAAGAGATTGGAAAAAAATATGAATAGGAATAGATTATAAGGAAAATAAACCAGAAATCTCACGTTTTCATCGAAAAGGAAAACCTACAGTAGTGTTAAACCTCTTTTAACTGTAATAATAGATATTTGTTTCTGTGCAAACATAAGAAAAAAAAAGTACATTGATATTTATTTCAGGTAATATAAATAAAAAAAATATTTGTGGTAGATTGTATGCTTCTCAAAAGGCAGACTAGTATATTTTCGACAAACGTTATTATTAATCTTACTTCATCTTAAACTAGTAAAAAAAAAAACTGTTTCAAACACATCACTAATGGGTAAAAACAAAACAGAATATATCAAGTATAAATGCTTGATCATTTATAGCTGTAAAATAGAAGCAATTCCATGTCATAAACCATCAACCACATCATAAATCTGACTGAGAAAGTCTACGTACAAAGATGCCATCTTGACAAAAGGTGAAAAGGGAAGCAAAAGATCATTTGATTTGAACAACAAATATTATGATGAACAACTTGTAGTTCAAAGACACTGGAATTATTTAATAAAAAAGAATGGTTTAAATATATTAAATGCACTACTGGACGGTTTTAAATTTAAAAACAAATATTTAAAAAGCTGTGTCTGTGTTGTAAAGACTGGCTCAGGCTGTGTTCGCCCTTTATACTAAAAATAGCTCTTATCCTCTGCATTGTGGGATACTAGGCCTCCTCCACATCACCATGGTGACTTTGAACCCCCCCCCCCCCCCCCCCCAAAAAAAAACAAAATGGGCCACTGAGCATGCAATTGTAGACTGAGTTGACTAATTAGCAACACAGACTTTCCTATCATTAGATTTTTAATTAGTGTTTTCATGCAGTCCATTTGCATTTAGCAGATAGTGGAAAACACAGATCTTATTATAAAACAAGTTTGGAAGGACCGTGTTTTACTAGAGGATAATCTTACATGGTTAGCTCAGCAGTATTTCATATTGCCCTTGGAATGGCTTTTATATCAAGCAAAAAATAAATAATTAAAATCTTTGCATGCTTGCATTGCCAAGCGTGAGCCAATCAACTTTAAGAACAGATTGTTGAAATAATATGTAGTGGGTACCCCATCATTCTTCTTACATGTCATCTTTTTTGAGCTGTTGAAATGCTTTACACATTTACCTACTAAGCAACGCCCACTCCTTTTCTCTTTCAACACAACATTATTTTATGGACGTATAGTTTCAGTTTTTGGTCAAAAACTAAATATGCATTTTTTTTTTTGCCAATATTAGCTGAAAGTTGAATCCTTAACGTGTGGTTGTCTTTTATGTGATGCCGAAATTAATTGGAACAAATTTTGACAAACTGAGCCATGCTCAGTCGTCATTTAGGCTGAAGTATAGCAAAGCTTTTTCATTTGGAATCTACTTTCATGTCACAAACATCCTTGAGCAAAAGTAAACACATGTTAATCAATACATGCCACCAGAAAACCATTTCTAAATGACAAAAAAAACTACTTGAAATGTTTACAGAGCTGTAAAAATTTAAAATTCATTCTTGAATTTCTGCAATGAACACTTCTCCCTTAAAATAAAGATTCACGTAGTTTCTTGCTATTCAGCCAAAACATAAAAGCAACATTTTTTTTTTTTCCATACCGGATCCAGTTTGAACCGGACCATGAACTGAAACTCCAACCAACTTTGATTTTAGCACAATGTTACACCTCCAGCATTTTTACATTCATGTGCACTTAATGTTATAACCCTGAGGGCAATTTTAATGATTATCTTGCTGGCAATGAAAGCACATACATCCATCATCTACCACTTATCGGTAGCACCAGTAGGGAAGCTCAGACTTCTGTCAGGATCTCGTGGCATGTTGGTAAGGAGTGTGGGAAGGGTGGAACCAATAATTGCTGGGGCTGATAGGTTTGAGGCTCAAAATATCATTTAATGAAAAAACTGAACAGGATGGGGGATGCGCAAAAAATATCAAGTACAACAGAAACACTCAGAACAGAACAAACTTACAGGCAGGTGGGAGCAAAACGGGGAAAATGAACGGGGCAAATCAGCTTGAGCGAGGCAGCAGGGAGGTAACGCAGCAACAAGGACCAGGCGGCGCGGAAAATAAACAATGACCCGACAAGAACCGAATGCAAACTGGGAACTTAAATAGACTACACACTTAAGAGGGAGAGACGAAAGGCAGCGGAAGCTGATTGGATGACAAGAAGGGCAGGTAAACAGGCAGGTGGACAAGATCAAACTAATGAGACACTGACAACAAAAGGAGATGCAAGGGGAAACAAAACTTGAAACTAGAACTTAGGAACATGAACAAAACCCAAAGAAAACAACAAACCCCAACCACACATGACAACTTCCCTCTCCTCAGCTACTTCATCCAGCTCCTCCGGGAGGATCCTCAGTCATTCCCAAAACAGCCGAGAGACATAGTCTATTCAGCATGTCCAGGGTTGTCCTTGGGGTGCCTCCTCTCGGTTGGACATGCGCAAAACAGCTCATCAGGGATCCGTCCCAGAGGCATACTAACTAGGTGCCTGAGCCACCTCAGCTCACTCCTCTCAACGTGGAAGAGCAGCGGCTCTATTCATAGGCCATGCCAAATGAGCGTGCTTCTCACCCAAAATCTAACCCTGTGGAGGAAACTCATTTTGGCCGCTTATGGCCGGGATCTTTATTTTTGTCCATTAGTGTCAATGTGAGTGGCTGTTTATCTACATGTGTCCTGTGATTGGATAGTGACCAGTTCTGGGTGTACCCCGGTTCTCATCCAAAGTCAGCTGTACAGGATTCCAGCTCACCCATGAACCAACGAGGCCAAATGTTTTCGAAAACAGCAGGTGGATGAATGACGAGGGCCTGTTTGGAAATCCATGATATCCGAGTCTGGCAGTTTACTTCAGCTTCAAAGGGGTAGCAATCTAAACAAGTGCCATTAATGATATTTTTGTGGATTGAAATGTGGGAAATGGTGTCAGCGACTAATGGTGCGCGCTAACGATTACACAGTCTTCGGCGCTTCAAATGCACATGCTGGTATTTTATCCAGACGTTCTGCCAGGTACTATCAACAACTCACAAACAAGGTCTGTATTTAGGATAGTCTTCGCTGCCAGAAGGTCTGCCAAGCCTCACCTTGTTCCTCTACGATATTTCTCAGCTTACCCCATTAATTAGTCATTAGGGGAACCGTTCCTGTTTCGGTGCTGACAGTAGTTACATCGCTAATGATAGAGTTACAGGTGCAGCTTTATTTGGCCTTGGCTGGTGTCTTGGTCCATTTTTGTGCCATCAGCTTAACAAGAGCAATGAGCGGTACATAAAAGTGGAGCAGGAACATCCTTTTAAGACCAGTCAGCGGTGATTTTGTCCTGCATTTGTCTTTATTTGTTTGATGGACGCACTCAAGAGGAAAATGAAGGAGGAGGGACGAATGAAGGTGTCCAACTTGATGGAGATGTGGGTGGGGAAAGGACAAACTACATCCTCCCACTGACAGCATCATCTATAGCTGTGGTCCCCAACCTTTTGATCACCATGGACCGGTCAACGCCTTTGATTTATATTGCGGAGCGGGGGGGGGCTGTCTGCTCTAAAGACCACATCATCCGTCTCACTATGTAATATCAACAACGGCTAGAGGCTGTGCCAAAGATTTCAATGTCGCAATCAAGTGGCCGAGACTGTGCTAAATATTGTGCTGACAATGCTGCGCTATCGTTAGCTTAGCACGGTAACTACGGTTCAACAGCTGTTAAGTGAAGCACACACACCAGTTGTCCCAAGTTCTTGCTTCCGCCTTCCTACAAGCCAGGTGAGTGCTCTTGCTTGGCTCTGTTTTGTATTGACAGCTCAGCTGGCCGTGTTGGATCGCTCCCGGTGACCGCAAAGCGGCCGCCATGATTCATTCCTGCCCCCTGCGTGAGCCCTTGAATGTTCCCGAAGTTGATTGGCTGTCGCGACACGAAACGCGAAAAGTTATAAAATTGTAACGTCACGCGAAAGGTGAAATTTCGCTTCTCGCCACCACACGCTCCATTCGCATCGCCCAACGCGCATTCGTGCCAAGTCACGCGAACTCCATTGACTACAATACAAAACTCTCCGCTTTTTCGCCTCGTTCGCGTTCAGTGTGCACGTAGCATTAAACTAAATCATGCCCAAAACATTATTTCGGGTGCAGCCCGGTACCAGTTGGACCAGGGGTTGAGGACCACTGATCTATAGCATGACATGAGTGTGGATATGTGTGTGTGTGTGTGTGTGTGTGTGTGTGTGTGTGTGTGTGTGTGTGTGTGCGTCCGTGTGCTACAAGAAGAGCAGATAAAAGCTGAATTCAAGCACGCCATGAGCACAGATTGGAGGTAAACAAGCGCTCTGCAACAACAAACAGATGGGCGGCTGTTCTCTGTGCTTACTGAGACTTCATTCATAAACAAGGCTTTCAACAACAGCATGTTTGCCAAGTTAATGACTGCTACACGAGCCCATTCGTGACAAGCGATTTAGCCTTTTGAAACTAACTGTATATGCACTTTTCAGATTTGCTGTGTTCATATGAAGCTTTTTTTTTAATTATTACATAAATTTTAAATAGGAGGAGATAACACAGAAGACCATTATTTTTGGTGACGAATCAAATTGAGGTGGAGATACAAGAATGATAATACACCTATCATCCTCCATCAATCAGGAAGTTGCCCCCAAACAAAAGGACAACTACAATAAACCTATTTTTTTCATTTACCATGATGATCATTCAGCAAATTCAAATGAGAAATGTCTCGTATACGACACTGCAAGGTATGCAAGAGTGCATTATTTTCTTTCTATTTAAGTTTTTCCTTCCAGTCAGCGAAGAGAAATTGATTATTTTATTCTTTGCCAAAAATATATTTGTATAACAACTATGGGGTTAGTTCAAGTTTTTATAGTATTTTTTTAATCACATCACACATTAACAAAGCCACCAGTTACTAGAATTCCATGCTCCATGTGCAAAAAAAAAAAAAAAAAAACAGACACAATGAGAGTGTTCCCTAACCACTTCACGCTACAGCCAGTTCATGTGAATGGATCCACCAATGGCATCTAGTATGTTGGTGATGGACAGTGTTTGGAAAGAGTTACGACCTAAAAGAGAGTCGACCTTCTACGAGGGCCATGAGCATTGCTACGAACAAGAAAGGAGAACGGTCCCACAGTGACTGTAACACACAGACATCAATACTTGGAAGGGTAATTGAGATCATTAAAAGCGTAAAGTAAAAAGTCTGCAATGATTGATTTTTTTTCTGTTCTTGTTAGTTATAATTTGCAACAAAGGTAAAGGAGGTGGTATATTTTTAGAAGGTGTAAGAGAGTGAGTTACAGTAATTGAATTATGCCTGTGCTGTAATCCTGCTTCTTCTTCATGCATCCATGCGCCAAGTAATAAGAGCTCAATAATTGCCTCCTCTCAGTGAGAATACACAAAAAGTCAAAATAAATGCTATGCTGCAGAATTAGCGTGACAGCTCGTGTGTAGGTGACCAGTCCGAGTGATAATGGAGAGCCATTTGTGCCACCCTTAAGTGATGCATTTTGGATTAGTTTGATGTCGGCAGCGTGGGATGTCTTTGGCCAGCGGATAAACATCAAAAAGAGCATCATACATCAAATGTATATCAAGACACTCACAATGTTCCATTACACTTAGTGAAAATGTAGCACAAAAATGACACAAGTGCAATATTTCTAATGTAAAAAACCCTCAAGAGATTTTGGGATCTGCTCTGGTTTGATTAGAAGCCCCCAGCAAGGAAGCCTGAGTTAATCACAATGCCAAGCATAGAGGTGGGGATTGGGGGCAATGTGGACTGATGGATTAGTCAATGCCTCTGATGCAAGGAGACAGTACATTTCAACCGTAATATACAGGACTGTCCAATGTACGCACACACATCAGCCACAGTGTTTTTGATCTGTCATCAAAGTCAAACATGTTTCTGATGTCTTGGTTGCCTGATTTACTGGACCACATCTAAAATGTTCCTTTCACAATCAAGAAGCAAGTATGATGTTCTCCTGTATATGATTCCTGATTCAGTCTATGTTTTCACTTTTGCAAAAGGAATATTACCTCACTCCCATGCTATGCAGGCATTTGCTTTATTATGTAGGACCAAAATGGAACCTTTGAATTTGAATTCTTGTGAAACCACCATATTTGGAATTTGACCACTTTAAAATTGCAGAAAATAACGATGTAGAATTGTCATCAACAGCAACAGCATCTTTTTCAATTATAATTAGTCAAGAAAAATTGTTTCATATCGGATGTCCGATCATATATTGATGAGCAGCCCAGGCTGCTTGTGTTCAACCTTAGAATTTCCAACGTAGAATACGTAAAATTAATTATTTTGAAATGTAATACTAGATAATACTTAATGGGTAGGGACATTATTTTTTTATGAATAATGTATCTTTGTTAACATATGACAGTGAGGTAAAGACAGAGAAATTCAATGTTCTTTCACATAAAATATTTCTTGTCAGAATAGAGGGGAGGGACACATTAAAGGGTGACACAGGAGTGGATTTTCACTCCTGTCAAATTTCCCCCAGACAGAAAAAAAAACCCTGTCCATTCCATCCCAGACTGGCGTAATACATATATATATATATATATATATATATATATATATATATATATATATATAAAACTTGAAAGAAACATCTCCAGGATGCACTGGGACGGAGATGAATCCAGGGGTCACTGAGTGTTTCGGGTCTCGCAACATCAGACGCTATCTCCCAGGTGACCCAGGCTTGCGTCCGAGGAGCAATCCATGGATCGGTCCTTTTGAGCCACCTCATGGCTTTCTCTGCGGCTTCGCTAACAACGCTGGATAAGTGCCCTCTCGAGGACCTGAATTTGCGACTCCTGGAGTCTGAGGACACTGTCATTATCTTTGATTGGGAGGGGCAGCTACCGAGAGTGCACCAATGAGATGGAATGAACAGAGATGTGCAAATGGAGGAAAATGCCACTTTGTGTTTATTAACTTATTTATTTTGTCTGTTTGTTTTTTTGTTGAGGAAATAACATTCTAACTATTCAATCCGATTTCCGTGAACCTAGGTAACATTTCCACAATGATATGATCCCTACATGCAAATAAGATAGCATGTTGAAGTGTTATGTTTATACTGTAATTATGCATTTGACAATAACTCTCGGGGACAGGCTTAACAAAAATTACTGCACTATTTGTAAATTATTATACATGCTCAACAGTCAGTGGATTTATGCACAATAGGTATATATTGAGTACAGCACAAATAGTGTATGTAACCAGCCAGAAAATGAAAGCTTCACCAAGCATGTACTATTTGTTGCCATTTCAAACCCATTTCAAACCCACTGCCTAGTTTCACCATCAATTGAAGCAGCCCCTTTTGAACCCCAAAGGAATTTAAATAACTTGTTTGAAAAAAAAAAAAAAAAAAAACAGAATTAAGTACTAATGGGAGTGGATAATGCTGCAGTGGTTGTCGGAGGGCTGCCAGGCCCGCAATGTGACGCTGGTTGACTGCCAACCGGGGAGATGCACAAACTGGCAACACACACCCTTCTCACTTACTTATTCATACACAGACACGCACATGCACACCAACACACAAACAAACACACACACACACACACACACACACACACACACAACTAAAGAAGATCCTCCATAGTATTGCCCTGTCTCTGTTGCCATGGAAACTGACATGCCTTCCATTGACAAGAAGCAGCCCATGTGCATGCACGTGTATGCGTGTGTAAATACGAGCATTTGCATTTCAGAGCCTTCACATATGATTCATTCGCAGTATGTAGGGCGATGTCAATGCAAGTCATGTTTATTTTACTTAATAGGGCTCATTTATCCATTTTTCATAGCTTCTTATCCACTAGGTTCACTGGCTCGCTGGTGCCTAGACCAGCTGTCTTCGGGTAGTAGGCAGGAGACACCCTGAACTGATAGCCAGCCAATTGCAGGGCACCCAAAGACGAACAAGCATTCACGCACCCAATCATACCTAAGGGCAATTTAGAGAGTCTAATACACCTTCCGTGCATGTTTTTGGAGTGTGGGAGCAAGCCGGAGTGCCCGGAGAGAACCCACGCGGAAGAACATGCAAACTCCTCACAGGGAGGCTGGATTAAGATGGAATTGAATTCGGAACTCTGAGCTGTGAGGTTGACGTGCTAACCACTCTTCCACCAAGCCGCCCTAGTATGACTCAGTAAAAAGGAAGATCATTTTAAATATTTTCAAGGAATGTTGAGATACTTACTCTGAGGAGTCTATAAAGTATATTCCAAGTGCCCCGATGCTGAGTGCAAATACCAACACCACCTGAGGAGACAGAAGAGAAGAGAAAATGATTCACATTTGATATTATGTACATCAAGATGTTACAGACTCTGTTGACAACGTAACACATAATTAAACAATGTCTTGTTATGATCCAGTAGCAGACTGGTGGACATCTCAACAAAGTAGCTTCTAAAAAATTAATACTCTCTTTCATGTCAGCAAATACATCGTATTAAAGCTACCCAGGTTCCTGCTCGTCCAACCACACACATAAAGCATGTCATACTATCAGGAGTGCTGAGAGGAAGCACTTTGAGGTGCTATCAAGTGTTGACATAACTGTTATTGCACTGCAGGATTAAATGTGCTTGTATAACGTTGCGGAAACTATGTAAATGCTGAGGTAAAGTAAGATAGCAGCAATAGCAGCCCAACATTAAACCAAGCCTGGAAAAATCTTTTTGACGAAATTATTGCACTCATCATGACCACAATGTCAGTGCAATTGTCTTATCAACAAATGAACATGGAAGTGATGCACAATAGCCTCCTATTCAGCCCAATCAATGACAAAAGCACACTGTGCTGCCTAACTTTGCCATTTATTATTGATGACAGAGCTTGATTACTTTCATGCTATGGCCCTTTAGATTGATCTGACACATTGTGCTGGAGGTATTAGGCACTTGGCTTGCATTTTTAATAGATTTAAGACATTGAATGCAGCATAATGGCCATCAAGGGCATCACTCCTCTGCAGAGCAGAATGACCCTTACATGAGCAACACACCATAAACTTCATATACAAAGGAACATGTGAGGGTGGCATTAAAGGATGGTAAAGCTGTTGTGGTATTCATAAAACCAAATGTAACCCACTGCCACTCAAGCAAAAAAAAAAAAAAAAAAAAAACCCTCATCAAAATGTCCATCTGCCAAACAGACTGTCGGGGTTATCTTTAAAAGAAGACTAAGAAAAGCCCAGCTGCTAAGCAGCAAAATAGTAACTCAGATCAACCAAGATTGACTTTTCTCTGCCGGCAAAGGGAAGGCTTGACGTACATTCTCATGCTTGCCAACAGCGTTTTTTAAGATCAAGCGTCGCCGCCTGCTTTTTATTCATTCAGCAAAGCATTGCACCTTACAAGACATAACAAAAAGAGCCAGCCGGGCGCCACCAACAGCTGGGTTTTATCTAAGGACTGGGGCGAGATGAACTAGGACTGCATAGATGGATAGCAATGCATACTATTCTAGACAATAAATAAACAGTTAATGATAACAACCTAATATGTGATTCCTTTCACACAGAGAGCCTTGCAAATGTTGAATTGTGTCCAAGGATGTAACGTTTCTCCTTCACACTTTTTAATTTGAGATACATCCTCTCGCATTCTGCACTGGCTGATGTGCCCTTGAGTTTAGGCCACTGTATGACCACTGAGTGTCACACTGGGTTAAGGAAAAGGGGGACTGGAGAAGAAGGAACAATCAGCCCTCGCCATTGTGGTCACTTACTAAAAAGCCAGTGATGAGCCGAGGAGATAAGACACATCATCATCTTTAAACTGACCTAGTTATTCAGCTGTGAAGAGCCTACCTCACCAACCCCCATCATGTGTTCACTATGTTGTCCAAATACCATGGCAAAAGGAGACACCTATAAGTGTATTTTAAGGCAGAGGGGCCTCCGCCTCAAAAATAAAAACTTCAGATATGTAAAATAAAAGAGTAGCTGCCATGAACACACTTGTCAGTGTTATCGTGCAAGTTTACACACAACCAGATTCCACAAGTGCTCCTATGTCACGGTCCGAAGAAACGTCACAAGGCTTATGAGAATGTTTTTCTTTTGAATAATGCCACACTTGATTATGATTGTGCCCCATGTTATAGTCAAAGTGATGAGCACAATCTGTCAGCAGTTTTTTGAACATTAAACCAGCACTGGATGCGTCAAGGGTGGAGGCGAAAAAGATGAGCATTTGCTCAACCGTCTACAAGGGTATCGGGTTCTGGCATTGTAAGTTAAAGGTGGCAGCTCTCGTATGACAGCACTGGAATTGTAAACACATAATAACATGTATTTAACACATATGACAGCTCTCATTTGATTTGACAATGCCTGGGATTGACAGGCTTGCACATTGACGTCAGTCGAAATGGCTGAAAACAGAACCAGAATGTCACACTCAGTGCTCCAAAGGGAGACTTAAATAAGTTATTTTAGCCTATGTGTACTTGAGACTTTCTTGTGGTTCTAGTGGCAATAGTCATATCTGCCATAATGCTGAGGCTTTCTAAGGGAATGTATCAAAACTGAGGTTATTATTAAATACGAGTTGTTTACTCTGGGGAACTCGGCGAACTGGTAAAACCATTTCTTCAATTTTAATAATGACATTTTTACTCAGATATACAATCCAATGTCAGTCAAAATAGGCATATTGCATAAAATAGACATGTTTTTAATGAAAGTGAAAAATAGACCGATGCCTTTATGAGATTAATTCTTCCTGTGACAATCTTAACTCAAAACACATAATCTCTAATTTTATTTCTTATTGAAATTAGTGTGGTGTTTTGATGCACCTGTTATATGAATTTGAGTGTGCAAATTCTATATACTGTAATTCTTGACATGAACATTAATTAAAACAAACGTATCTGATCATCAGCAGTGTAATGTAATATATACAATTGAGGTTAATTTTTGGCAGGTACAGACTCCTGATTTGTGCTCATTAAATTGTTGCAGTGTTTGCACTGATTCCTTCCATTTTTTTTTCCTCTTTCAAGAACAATTACAACCACATTATCAGTCTGCTGTCTGAAGCCCAATAGACGCAAATATGCTTTGCCACACACACATGGTCAGTGACAAGAATTACACAAAACAAAGAATAAAACCTACATTAACTGGATTGTGTATATAAGCACACAGACACATTGTCTTATAAACACATGAGGTTGGAGACAAGGTGCAGCAATGACCTGACAACGCTGTGCTGGCAAACCTTACTTTGCATTCTGGTCACATGCGGGCGTAGCTCAGCCTTCCAACTGACTATTTTTGCTGTGCAACACATCAAGCACAAGCACAGCAATTGATAGCAGAGTGTCATTTTTGGTTTTAACAAATAGTTCCCATTTCAGAATAAATGCATATAAAGTAATTCCCATGGAATCAAACCCTGTTAACAAGAAGGTACTGTGCTGTTGGAGTGCTGGATTTGGTGTCTCTGAATGCTAAAACTCCACTTAATTTTGTGAATCTCTTCCAAGTACAACATTTTAATGATGCGTACTGTAACTGTCAAGAGGGCCACCGCAACTCCGAACTAATGAGAAGCAACCAACAAAGCACAAGAAACAATGGCAAGACTGCAGTGCAACATTAGAATAACAACTACTTTGGGTCTTCTAACAAGCGACAGATAAAAATGCTGCAGTCCACAATCACTCATAAAATTAATTCTATGAACTCTGATCTAAAATATTCATAACCGTTCAGCACCATAGTACTGTATTAACATTTACAGTGTGTTCCCAAATAGTGGCCCCACCTCAGTTTTTCAAGAACCACAGGCAGTCACAGTAGTTATCTCAGTCACATTGCTGCAAGCAAAAACAGCAGTACCAGACAAAAAATCAGAAACATAACAGAAACTGATGATGATGATGTGTGTGTGCTTCCACGAAGCGACATTTCAACACAATCTGACTTAATACAAGATTAGTCCACATTTTTTCATCAAAGTGGTCCATCTTACTTTTCCTGACATGCCACAGGGTAGCAAACTACTCTCAGGCTGTCACTATCAAACATTTGTAGAATCAATGATTATCATTCCATTCATTAACTGAATAATCTGATACCATTTTATTTCGCATTAAAGAGACCCTGTTTTACAATATGATTTCTTTTGTGATGATTGTTAACCAATTATTTTTATTTACTGTATCTGGAATTGTGAAAAAGATTCAGTTACTGGTTCAGTGATTGTTTTGTCATATATGACTACAAAATTCTGAGAACAAAATTATCATTATTATGATTATTTTCTTGTCCTTGTTCTTATACTTTCCTCTTCTCACCCTTCCAAATTCTGATCTCACTGTTCAAGTCGCTTTCTGTAAACTCTGCAAAAGAGATGTAATTCTCAATGGATCTCTTCCTGGTTAAATGAAGGTTAAAAAAAAAAAATATAATAATAATAATAATAATAATTACCGTTAAGAGGCCCATTATTTGATCATTGTTAATTTGTTGATTAATCGATTACTTCTGACAGATGTAGGGTTCAGAGCTAATTTAGTCTAAACTTACTATCTTTATTCTGAAACTGTGAGAAATGTGTATCTTGTGAAACGACTGTAGTGAAGTAAAACCGCTGGCAGAAGTCTGTTCTGATGCATGAAAGTCCAAACAATGGTGTGAAATGTAACACCATCAGCACGCCGACACTAATTAAAACAGAATTTGGCATCAGCATGAGGACAGGTGCAAAGTGGTAAGCCAAATTGTGAAGACCTGGGGAGCCGGATGTGGCTAGTTTCAGTCAAGATGTGTGGCCCTCATTAGAAAATAAATAGTCTGCTCTCAAACAACACACACACAAAGCTTGAAAAAGTACACATTTTAGTACAAACAATATAAGTTGGAGTCAAATGATATTTCTGAAAGGACACCGATGACCATATTTAGACAGTTTTAAAAACCCACTATCAATTTCAATAAGGTGTAGATAAATGTGTTCATCACATCATCCAGCAGCTTTTTTTTTCACTATAATCACAGGCCTAGTAAACACTATTTATATTACATGGAGATCGCCGTTCAGATGGGGGCAGTCATGTTTCTTTTAGCTACAGAAAGCGAAGGAGGAAAACCTTTGCCAATGTAATTCAAGTCACATTTTAGATGTCAGTTTTTGTCTTGTGTGCAGCTGAGCAAGTTTCTTGCCAGTCGCAAAAAAAAAGAGAAAAACATAGGAAATATGAGGTTTGAATGTAAATTGTGAATAAAAGGAGGAGGAGGAGCGGTAATGTGCTGTGGGGCGGTTCCGCTCCTTGCAGCGCAAGTTTCATAACAGTGTACAACGATTGGTTCAGGAGTTAGGATGACTAGTTATTCTAAGCATTTGAGTTCACCCACAAAATTGCAAAAGAAAACGTGAACAAAGACATTGCGATACAAAAAGCATTTACCCTTGAAAAAATGGCCAAAAAGAGCAGCTGTGGTTTCCTTGTATTGCAGATGGCCTGCTGCATGTGCCGCGTTGTTGCCTGTTATCAATCCTCATGTGCTTGGATCACTGTCTTGCATTTTATTTGACTGGTAAGAGTTGTTTGCATTTAAAAAAAAAAGGGTGGAAGTGTTGGATTTTGGCCAATGAGTCCATACTGTGCTGCACTTGTGTCGGTGGCGATGGCCTTCCCACTTGCAGCTTTTGCCTTCTTGATTATGTCCGCAGAAGTAAGTAAGTAAGTAAACTGTGTTGAGATATTTGCCCAGGTTTTGTAGATTCCGCGCTATTGTGGACTGAAACCAACGGCAAATTGTATTTGTATCAACTCTATCTCTCGCTCGCTTGGCATATGCACCCAAAGTATGGTCTCCCTGGGACACCGTAGTGCGGGTGCTGCATTCACGTAATACCAGTAGACAGCAATTCATAATTGTACATAATGCAGCTTTAAAGTATGTACATTTTCCTACCGCACCCTTATTCCTGTCAGAGTACGACACCTATTATACGTACAGCCTTAAAATAAATCAAAATCCATCAATCAGCTTCCCTCGTCAGACATCAAACAGAACATTACTAGCCAAGCACAACAGTGATGCCATCATATAAAGCGACCATTACACCTGGACCCCTACAATTTGCTTTCTTTAACCCTGGTGGCCTCGATGAGACAGACGCAAAGTTATTGTTGTGCCTCAGCAACAGTAACAATGATTGATGGGCGGGGATGGTGCAGCGGCCCGGTGAGGAGGAATGCCTCTCAGGTCTGACAAGATGACAGTTTCTAAAATGAGCATCTGCCAACTCGATGGGTGGGGCGTGAGGAGAGTGGGGAGGAAGCAGACAGACAGGACGAGCTCTCCTCTAAAAGTTACTCCATCAGCATTTCTAGTACTGCAAGATTCAATGTTGACAGTCTGCTTTTTACATGGTATAAACATTGACACATTGGATTACAAAAATAACGGTTTACTATAACGTCAATCTTTAGCTAAGATGTTAACAACTTCTATTTGAATCTAAAACTCACAAAAAATGGTCCTGGCTGTGTGACAAAATCTCTTAAAATGACTGGATATCAAGTCTCTGAGAAAAATCTTCAGGTAGCAATGGAATGACTGAGTCAACCACTCGAACTCTTTTCTGTACTTGACCTATCCCTGAATAGCTGTGGGTGTTCTGCCCCCGGGACAAGATTCAGACCTTGGATCAGCATTTTTGCCACGGCAAAAGTAGAAATTCACCTTCAGCATTGGGATAAATCCACACAGGAAGGTTTGTCCACATGGCACAACTTCTGGAAGGTTACATTATTACAAGTCAATGGACCACATGGATGAGGCACACCTCTAAACATGTAACTCATTGAAGGGACAATGTGTAAGATTTACAACGTTTTTCATGACGGATGAGGTGCTGCATTTACCGCTGTCCGTAGCTATAACAGACATGGCAGTCTCGGGAGTGCCATCCCCCATGTAATATGATTTAATGATAGCTAGACCAACAATTATATTTAAAACATGATGTTGGTCATTAAGAACACATTGATTAGCACATGTTCCAAATTTATAATAATTTTGTCCTTTTTAATGAAAAGCAGGTCTAAATATTACACATTGTCCCTTTAAGGAATGTCTTAAGACTTTAAGAGATGATTAAAAATTATATATTATACTTAATGTGTTAAGTTGTATTTAATTTTTGTCTATTTGGCTCATACACATGGAAAAAGAGCATTCGAGTCATTGGGAGTGTGTTTGTGTGGAGACTTCCCTTTTCGGTATAGTCGACACATAGCGGTTCTTGCAAACGGGCCATAAATGTTTGCCATTTTTGGTTAACTTTTTCAATTCATCATAACAGAATTTCTCAAAAACTACGGCCAAAGTGGAGATCAAATTAAACGGACAATTTTGTTAAAGCTTGCCTGCTTATAGTGTCACAGGTTTTTCCTATTGTGGCTTTATTTTGTGGAGTTTCACTTAGTTTGCTTTTGGGTTTGTGTTGTTTTTCTCTGGCATCTGTCGTTAGTGTAATTGGTGTGCTTCTGAGGCGGCCGAATCACTGAAGGCCTAACAAAGAGTTTGAGGCGATGATTCGGGTTCTTGATTGACACTGTGATTGTGGAATTTAAACATTGTATTGTTTTTTACATAATACATTTGTAAGAATTTGGATTACATTTAGCAAGATGAACTCCAGTTGAACCTTAGAGAAGAGTTTCACCTAAGGAAGAGCAACACCAATGAAAAATAAAAAGAAACCTTGATATTAAAAACAGTCACTAACATCAGAGGTTCTTGAAGAGTACACCAGTACAAACAAATGACTCATTAAATGCAAAACAAATACAATCATAGTTATGACACCATTAAGTTCAATGAAATATCGTCAGTTCCATAACACCATTAAAGATTACCACTTCTTTGTGTTCTTCGAACAGTGTTGGACGAAGTTTGGAAGTGTGCTCACACTTAAAACGGCCCAACCCGAGGACCCATCTCGTCTGCGCTCTACAATTGCATTTCTCAAAAATGCGAGTCATCCTCCCCAAACTGAGCTCGCCTTGGGAATATGTCAAAAAGCCTCATGAAATGACTTGTTTTTGCATTTCGGTTAAATGATACATGTATGATAAGCAAAACAACAACTCGGGAGCCTATGGCCATACTAGTCTGAAAACGCCCTGATCTCAGAAGCTAAGTAGTGTCGAGCCTGGTAAGTACTTGAATGTTAGACCACCTAAGATTACCAGGTGCTGTAACTTTCCAGGTGGAGCCCACGTCAGGTCTCTTAGGACTTCAGTCTACTGAGACCAGGCTTCGAGCGCATTGGGCCACCCACTCAATCACCTTCAACCCCAAACGGTTACGGAAAACAGGGAAAGAAGCCATAACAACGATCCCTGCCCTATGCATCACCCAAAGCAAAGAACTAACTAAAAAAAAACAACTACAAACCTGATAAAGAGAATTGTGTCTGCTTGCCTGACATTGGAAAGGCCAACAGCATTTTCATACATCAATACACCTAATGATGAACCAGGGACTGTTTTGGAATTGTAAGGCTAAGAAAGCAGTATCAAACACCTGACACAAAGTGAAGGTTTACATTCCTCAATAGCTCCAATGATTCAAACATTTTCCTTTCCCATGCATGATTATGTGGTGATGACCTTGAAGGTTTTTTGAAGACTCCAGAATTACAAAACAAACTGAAGTGAAGCCAAGGGAAGATAAAAAGTCAGCGATGACGGGAGATGGGGGATGAGGGAATATTGGAGCGACGCCCCCAGTGGGATGTGACGAGCATGAAGAGGTAGCAGAAAATGAGAAAATGGCTCGTGGCAGAGACAGAATGAGAGCAGCTGAAGAGAAAGATGGGTGGAGAATATTAGAGCATGTCCTATGTCCTCTAAGGCACAGCGAGAGCTTAAATGCCAGAGTGTGTGCACGTGTGCTCGCGCTATCTTGCTCTCTTTGCGTGTATATTTCATGTCCACGTCTTCACCCGTACCTTTGTGCCGCGTGAGTGTTGTGTCGGTGGGAGAGAAAGGAGGAGGACCCCTACCGCGATACCAGCACCAAGGAGATGAGAGAATGCATGTGACCAGCCTGCAAAGAGCTGCCTGCTGCCACAACACGGAGCTGATATGATGCCATTATGCAGATGCACTGTAGCTGCGGGCTTCTATTATTTCCAGTCAAAGTGTTCAAGCGTGACAGCCATGCCAGCTCAGTAAGCTAACAATGTATTCAAGACTTAAAGCAGTGGCATAGTTCAAGGCCGTTTGAGCGCTAGATCTTATCAACAATGCAGGATTTGTACTCGGACCAGCAAAATTCTTTACAACTAAAGTCTTTTTGGAACTGCAGTTGATGGGTATATAAATTTATGAGGTCAACAGTATAGAGACTTTCCTTTGGACAAAATTCAAATAAGCAATACAAATTGCTTATGTTTATATGCAGCAAATATATGGAAAAACTTTCACATTGCAAACATCTCAAAAACAAGAAGAGTAGGAATAAAGCCATTATCTACAGCTGATGACCAATAATAGATTTTAGAACCTAGCAAGGGAAATATTCATTTAAAATGGCTTTTGTTTTGTTTGAAATTAAAACAAATAACAGTGAATTTTGAATATTTCTGTTATTTTAAAATTTTGGAGCGATTGGCTTTCTGTATAAAATTGAGAGCCATGTACTTGTTTAAGTTGTTATTTAACATAGTGATGAACTTGAGAGCTCCTTGATCTTTTGGTTAGAATTTCATGACAAGCATGAATGTTGTCTAAAAGTGTGTTCATCAAACATGCAAAACTAAAAATGTATTCTTTAAACATGTGTAAAGACATTTCAACAACGTTAGGACTTGGAGTTGGTATTTGTTTACACTGAAAAGAAACATTGGCTCCAAATACCAGCCATCTGACTACTAATAATCTGTATCAGCCCTATAAAATGAACGAATGAATGAATGAATGAATGAATGAATGAATGAATGAATGAATGAATGAATGAATGGATGAATGGATGGATGGTCGCGGGTTGGGAGTTTAATTTGTTCAAGATTTCGTTGTTATTAGTTGAATTAAATCATATAAGTTGTTTGATGCCTAAAAAATTGCCTCAAAAAGCCAAAGAGAACAATTGGTAAATGAAGTTGAATTATATGCACTTTCTACACCATATGTTGCTCACTATTGCTGAGCAAAAAGCAAGAGAAACAACCGGTGTCAGAAAATATTTTAAAATAATAGCACTTCCACATAATTTAATCAATAATAAACTGTATCTTAAATTATGCATTTATTCCTCATCAGAATAAAACCGCAGCAAGTTTACACAAGGAGGACCGACCATTAGCATTCCATTAGCAGTCAATTCACGCAAGAAAAACAAAACAAACAAAACCAAAAAAAAAACAGGAGAGATGAAGTTCGGTGTCATCGTTTTTGTCTTCATCTGTTCAGTCGGTCATAATGCATTCAGGTCACTCGGCAGTTGTCTAAGCGACATTACTGCCCTGCTATCCTATTATGTTGCTTTAATCATGCCATAAATCATGCTGCCATGGTTAATGATGTCAGTTTTTTTATCACACCGATGCCATTTATATTACAACGCAATTACTTTGGCTGATGCATATTGCAGAATCCAGCAGCTGACTTCCAAAAGTGTAGCCACATCGGATTAAAAATGTCATTCCTTTCACTGAGTGCTTTACAGAAAATTTTCCATCTCAGCCCTCCCACAAGGGGGAGGGTACGTTTCATCTCAGAGGAGAAGCGCGAGTGACACTATCTTTATCTAATTAAATCGAGGTTTCGTTTAATTTCCTGAAGGTTAATGAGAAGTTTATCATCCGCGTCAAAGCCCACTTTTGCTCAGTGCTGTCATGTAGTGGCTCCTGATAAGATGGGGGCGCTCACTCACTTACCAGGAAGATTAAACTTGAGACTAGGATCTGTAAAGAGGGCAAGGCTGGATTCGTATTCTGTGTGTACGTCTCCTCTTCTGTTGCCACATCAGATAAGCCTTATGCATTGCTGGTAAGATCAGTTGGTCAATATCAAGTGGATGGAGGGTGGATGTCCACAATCTAACATAAATGACGCTTGCGCATCTTTGAAACCACCAGCATGACACATTTTACTATCGGCAAGCTGGCTGCAAAAAGACCCAAAAATTGAAATGTTCATGAGATATTAAAAATAAAGCTTAGACTAATCAGGCCCTCCATACAGACTCTCACAAATTTGAGATATGAATGGAAGACTAATTTGCAAACTGTCTTCTTTGCCTGTTGGCGTATATACTTTATTATTAATCCCGCTTTAGTCACATACTTATTAATTCTGTGGATAATTAATAGTCTCACCGGCACAGCTAATTCCAATTCTATTTTAAAAAAACAATTTTTGGACACTTTTTTTCATCAAAGGATCTTATTATCAGAAAAGTTGGACCTAACACAGGGAAGAGCTCTGACCTCCATTGAGATGACATTGAGCCCAGCTCCAATCCAGTGCCCATTAGTGCTACCTCTCACCTTTGATTGGCTGGCGTGATTGATTGTTGACCAATAGCAATGCCAGTGATGTTTGGTCAATATCAAACACGCTTGTCAGTGGAAAGTTCAACCGTCTTGTTGTCTGCAAGGCAATCAGTGCCTCTGTAACTAGAGGATCTTATTAGATTTAGCATCAGGCCAGACTAACATCAATAGGTGTGATATAAAGTTGCTATATGCTATACTCACGACGCAATCAAGTAAGTTACAACCTATCAGCTGTGCCAACATGTATGACTTACAGATGTAATAACGAACATTTAAAGTCAAAAACTGTTACTTTGAATGTTTTTTTTTTCCTTTAATACTTCTAAGTTCAAACATGCACTCGCTTTGCTTTCATCTCCATGGGACTGTTCTTTTAGATGCTACCTTCACATGTTTGGAATTCTCATTCAACCTTGTTGCTAATTTTAGCAGTATAAGCTTGCACCAATCCGTCTTGACTGACAGTGGCATAAAAAAGGAGCCATGGCTGTATTGCAGGCCTGTGCCTACACACTTTGCTGGGCAACTATAGAATGCCTCTGCAGAGCTCTTAACACAGCAGTGGTGACGAATACAAGAACATAAACAAAGCCTGGCATGTACAATATTGTAGCAACATGATGGAACTGCAGGAATGTTACAGAGGAAACTCAACGTCGATGCCTTCAGAATACAACCTTTGTCAGCACATGTGCTTTTGTACATCATTACACATACAATATGAAAAGAATTCTTTTGGTACAAACCGAATAGCAATGTAAAAACCACATTGCTCCACCACTATATAGTTTGTATAACATTTTGGTGGACACTGGCCGTGGTGGTGCTGATGGTCAGAAAGTAAATTTTAGACTTAGCATTTTTTTTGGCTTTAATGATTATTTTGCATTTTAACAACAATTTATTTAACAACAATTTTCAGAAGAGCCGATAGTGTGGGAGCAATAGGGAGCTAACTCATTATCGTCCGTTTTAGAGCATTTAATGCTTCACAGCAGCAGTGCATAGAAAAGAAGGGCAAAGCAGACTCAACACGCATGGGCTATATATATACATATCACACCTAAGGACAATTTAGTATGTCCAATTCACCTGCCATGCATGCTTTTGGGGAGTGGGATATATATATATATATATATATATATATATATATATATATATATATATATATATATATATATATATATATATATATATATATATATATATATACGCATATAATATTAGCCACTACTGTCAAGGAGTTTTTTTGTTTTTTTCTAAGCTGTTCCCTATTTAAAATGGCACATGTTATTTCCAATGAAGCAAAATTAAATTGAGAATGAACAGGAAATTATTTTAGAACGATATGGGATGATTATGCTACTAAGTCTTTGTTCTAAAACTGAAAGTCAATATTGTTGCAATTGAAGACCATTTTCTGTGAGCAAAACGGGCAACAAATCATTACATAGCACTTTGCCAGAATTCTAACATGAAATCTCAGGAGGCAAAAATGTCCAGAATAGAGAGTATATTACCAATATTTGTTTTTGGAGGGAAAAGTTTCTCCAGTAAAATTAGGTTTGCTTTATTAAAATGGATTTTTCTGTCAAACCTCTTGACCTGTAAACTGAGATCAATTTGGTCATTATACAATATATGAGCATTTTGGATTGGGATTGGTTTAAAAGGCCAATGATGGAATGGAAATTATAAGCAGCAGGGCCGGTGGCAGAGGTGATATGTTTTGGGAAGCTGAGAGACGATCCCTTCCCAGGGAACAGCGTCGCAGTAGGGGTAAACGGATGTGAAACCTGGCTAGGCAGATGGTACTAATTTAGCTGACTTCACCGATTTGCACTATATATTCTCAAGGGACATCAGCAAATACTGAGAAAAACAGGAAATTCCTTCAGCAAGGTTTAAAATGGGAATATGTTTGTGATAAACATACACACAAAAAACACATTTTTGTTTACAGCATATGCACACATTTGTGATGTAGTTCTCCAATGCCGAACAGATCACCAAATCGCCCATTAGATGTGCTTCACTGAGCATTCACTGAGAACTTAAAACATTGTAAGATGCTGGCCATTAAAAACTAAATCAACAAACCTGATTTGTGATATGTACGTTGAGGAAGTCGAATTTTGTGACTCAACTGACACTCTGTTTTACGGTACAGTGCATCATCAAAGATCATGGGTGACGTTAAAAAAAAAAAGAAAAAAATTGTCGACTAGCCAATACTAGAGATTAAAAAATAAAATAATAAATTAAAATTACCAAAGGTTTCGGCCCAACAATATGCAGTTCCCATAAAATCCAAAATATTATGCCAATATATTTTTTAAATTCATTATTGTTATTTGATATTGTTATTATTATTTATTATTCAAATATTGTTTGTTTTTTGTTTTTTTTTTTGGGGGGGGGGGTCACAGGTAAGGGTAGACAAAACGATGTGTCTATTGCTGACCTTTTTAAGCTAACAATTGAATGTGGTAAACCAAGCCAGGAAAAATTCCAAAGATTAGCTTTCTCCCTTCATTGTCAAACTGACTCCTTTCAATTTTGGGGTGTCCCAGGCTGTGTTGAAAGCCAACACACACACACACACACACACACACACACACACACACACACACACACACAAAATTAAATCACGTCCTAGTTTTTAATTTGGGAACTTTAGTGCAAACATCGTTTTTGCATACAGACCTATTGTATAAGTGTTAATGTTAAATGCGACAACATGATGGAAGACTGGTTAGCACGTACGCCTCAAAGTTCATAGGTCACAGGTTCAATCCTGGCACCAGCTTTCCTGTTTGGAGCTTGCATGTTCTCCCCGTGCCCATGAGGGTTTTCTCCAGGTACTTCGGCTTCCTCCAACATTCAAAAACATGCATGGTAGCTACATAGGACACTCTAAATTGTCCTAATGGTTGGAAGTGTGAAAGGTGGTTTCTGTGTGCCCAGGTGCCCGAAGATGGTCTGGGATAGGCACCAGCAAGCCAGTGAACCTAGAGAGGGATAAGCAGCTAAAACAAATATATGGCTGGATGGATGGATGGAATGTTATGATGATGCAATCAAGCATCATTTAAAAAATGTTCATGATAAAATCATCAATTCCTATGAACAAATGATCTGTCAAGTATGAATACAGACTGAGCAGCGTTTTTTCCCATTATAATACACCACACTGATTGTTGGGTTTTAGTTGCCTTTTTACATTTGACATGAATTGGGGCGATATATTTTCTCGCTGCTGTTGCTCCCAAAATAACCTGTCCACCCAATAAAGAAGAGCTAGGGATGCAGTCAGCCCCATCCCATGCAGCCAATCCCTTCACTCCCACACTGCCTCACTCTTTGCGTGACTCAGACCGGCTGAGCCAGACGGAGAAGTGGAGGCAGTAGCTGACTTGCTATCTTATAAATCCATGAAACCATTGGGACAAAATGTTGAATATTAATATTAGGTGACGCTTAAACAATCCCCAAAGGGAATTTCTCTTAAAAGTTTACCCGCTGTGGGATGACTGGAGCTCTGACTGAGTGACAGTGCAAGACCTGGGTTGAGCTGGAAGAGATTTTCTTCCTCAAAGAATTTCAAGGTCATTTTACAGTCATTCAACAGAAGTGGATAATGAGGAACCCTGGAAAAAAAATGCATTCGAATCCCACTTCCTTATCAAGGTTGAGAAACAGTGCTTGAGGGAATATCAGAAATATTGTGCGTGGGCGTTCAGTGCATGAGTTGTTCAAGAACACTTGCTGGTAGCTGAAGCTTAAAACAAGAGAAAGAGGTTTGTTGACAGTAAAATTGCCAAAAAATACAAATGAATCATCTCAGTGTGTTAGCTCATTAGAGAACAAGATCATATTAGTTTCATTTTAGTTTAGATGGTTTGAGCACACTTCATATAGCCCTACTGAACGGGAAACATTTTAAACCTTTGACTGGCAGTTTGGAGTGGTTATACTTTTGAGATCGATCCGTCCAAATTTACAGCGTGTGCTGGGAAAAATTTAAAAGGGCCATATCATGAAAAGTCACATTTTTGGAGCTTTTAACTATGTTCCAAAGTCAATTTCTCACCTTAAAAACTCCAATTGTTATTTTCCCCAATTTTTGTGGTGTTGTGGACACTTTCTGCTCTGCTCCTCTCCCTTACCCCTCTGCTTTACTGACTTAGTCCTATGATGTCTGCTGTCTCAACTATTACTGCAATGGTCTGTTCCAAAATCTAACCATGGAATTGGTCAGCTGAGCTCTCGACCCTATTGAAGTTGGTGGATTTCTGATTCATCACAAAGTTTCCCAGGCGGCGCTGCTAGAATGGACAACAAACTGCCAGTCTTCTTTGAAGTCGTTTGGGTGAGTGAACAACACTCGGACTCATGTGGCGAGTGGATTCAAGTGCAACCAAGATGCTGTTAAAGTACCCTTGAGTGGAATGGCTGTCATCCCGGGAGAAGGTGGCATTTTGCCTCTAAGAAATTGATTGCTAATTCAGCTATTTAGAGTCATGTTTAGAGTCTCATGCCATGGACTCAGTCAACCATATTGTTGGTTGGCCTGGTCTCAAAACAACTGTTATCTGGAGTCCTTCTTCAGGATTGAATCTTTCCAGACACTACAAATCTACCTCCTACCAAATGCCCTTTCAACTGATAAAAAGACAATGGTCCCACCTTTCCAACTGGGACAGTATGCTTGGAGTATCAGGTGAAGGCCACTCTTAAGCACACACATGAACAAACACAACGCCAACCGTCACAACCTAACACCTCTGTCGTCCCTGAATTTTTGACCATGTGACATGACCTGCTGCAAATGCGCTTTGATCTGGCTATTCATCGGTGTAGTTTGCGCCATGACATGTGACATGATTTGTTGATGAGAGTAGTGTATCGATGCTGGTTTGCATTTTAATGTCAATAAAACATCTGTTTTTGGCCACACACTGTTGGAATCATCTACATCGGCCGCGAGCTTTGTGAGATGATAGATGGATGCAAGTTTCTGCTCATATTCCAAAAACATGCATGGCAGGTGTATTGGACACACTAAATTGTCCTTAGGTGTGATTGCGTGCGCGAATGGTTGTTCATCACTGTGTGCCCTACAATTGACTGGCAACCAGTTCAGGGTGTCCCCCGCCTACTGCGCTATTTCAGCTGAGATAGGCACAGGCAGGCCTGTGACCCAAGCGAGGATAAGCGACTATAGAAAATGGATGGATGGGTTGATATTTAACTGTGGAAAATGGGGAAAACACCATAAGCTACGACCTTTAAGCTGATTGCACAGTGCAAGGACATATTTTAAATAGAACTTGTATTTATTTATGTGACTTGCACCACTAAAAAGACCTTCCGAGTACGATTTGAACAACATCATGCCACTCTGCAATAACATGCTGCGAAGGCCTTAATAGGACTTTAAAATAAGAACACAGCATAATACATGAACAACGTAACAGCTATAGTAAGATATAATTCTTGAGCCTTAACATTTGTATTAGCAATGCAGCTAGCTTGACAGTCCTTACAACACCGCTTTTATTGCCATCGCATGACAGAGCTACAAAGATCAAAACTTTGCAATTGAAAAAAAGAAATACTGTACATTAAACTGCTGATTAATGTGCTAAGAAACCACAAGTCAATTAAGCTGTCATTAATATGGCACAAGTCACCAGCTTTAGTGCTGGTGATGCAATCAAATACAGCCAGACGTTTCAAAATCAGATAGAAAAAAAAAACAACATAAATGCATTAAATGTTAATGTTAATGTTAACTGCAAATATCTAAACGATCTTTACCGTATTTTTCGGATTATAAATCGCTCCGGAGTATAAATCGTACCAGCCAAAAAATGCATAATTAAGAGGGGAAAAAACATATAGGTCGCACTGGAGTATAAGTCGCATTTTGGGGTAAATTTATTTGATAAAATCCAACACCAAAAACATACATGTCATCTTGAAAGGCAATTTAAAATTAAAATAAAATAGAGAACAGGCTGAAAAAGTGTACGGTATACTAACGTTACATGAAAATAAAATAGAGAACAACAGGCTGAACAAGTGTACGGTATACTAACGTTACATGACTGACATGCCTGGTAATGTCAGTAACGACGTAACATATTAAGAGTTATCCAGATAACTCTATCATAAAGAACATGCTAACAAGTTTATCAAACTATCAGTTTCACTCCAAATCACTAAATCTAAGGAAATCTTCATCCACTGTGTCACTTTTAGAAACTCCCCCAACTCGGGAGGTAGACGATGCACCGCTTCCTCTTCTACGTCGCTTATGTCAGACTCATTGTCAGTTGCAGTTCCAATTATTCCAGCCTTTCTGAATCCCGACAGGATGGTTTCGGTTGTCACTGAAGCCCATGCAATCCAGATCCATTCAATGACTTCCAGGAAAGTTGCATGGCGCATTTTCCCGGTTGCCGTGAAGCTGTGCTCTCCATCCATAATCCACTGCTCCCACAGGTTACGCAAGACTACCTTAAAGCTCCTATTCACGGAGATAGCAAGAGGCTGGAGTATTATGGTTAAGCCTCCAGGGATGATGGCAGGTATGGAGTTGAAAACTTTTAATTTATTTTTGAACTGTGGCATGATGTGCGCTATCCAACCCAAGCAGAGCTTTGCATGCTCTAAAGAAGCCATCCGGTCGCTTAGTGTAGCACTTTGTAAGCCATAAATTCATCATTTCTTGATCCATACACCCTTTCTCATTCATGGCGACTGCTACTGAGGAGGACTGGATTTTTGGCATGGTTTTTCATTTGAAAATGACCATTGGTGGCAATTTTGATCTATATCCACAACATGCCAGCACCACTGTGAAGTGTGATTTCTCATGACCAGTTGTAACTATGGTCACACTTTTTTGCCCTTTCTCTGCAACACTTCGGCCCATGGAGATGTCAAAGGTGAGGAGGACCTCGTCCACGTTAATAATATGATCCGGTGTCACGTTGTGCTCACTTACATGCTTTTCAATGAACTCACGGAAACTGTCGACCTTGGCTTGGAAGTCTGCTGGTAGTTTTTGGGACATTGTTGTCCTTGCTCTGATAGAGGGGTGATTGTGTTGCATGAAGCAATAACACCAAGAAGGTCCTCCCCCAAAGTCATTTATATTCATCTCCTTGGCAACTACCGGGGCATGGAGATGCAACTGCACTGATGACAAACCTCTCCCAGCAGCACGTTGTTCAAGCACCCATGCGCGAACTCGTTCCTCTAACTGCGGCCACCTAGCTTTTAGCCCGCGATTAGCTTTTTTTGTTTTTGTTGAGTAACCTCCGCTTTTCGCCAGTCCCTTACAAGTTTCTCACTAACTCCAAACTTTCTTTCTGGTGCTCGATTACCGTTTTCAGCTGCATATTTCAGTATTTGCAGCTTGTAATCTGCAGAATATGATTTTCTTTCCGGTGCCATTTTTGTTCAGCCCTTCTCAGTTGTTTTTATAAATTACTGGCAATGTTGAAATGATCAACACGGGCCTAGAGCGCCCTTTTGCGGTTTAGTGTGAAAATAAGATGTGAAAGGGTTAGGTTTTGTGTTAGGGTTAGGGGGTTAGGGTTAGGGTTAGGGTTAGGTAGAGTATAAATCGCACCCCCGGCCAAACTATGAATAAAACTGCGACTTATAATCCGAAAAATACGGTACTTACTATTGTATTGATCTATAAAAAGCCGATAGATACAAGGAAAGATAAAAGGATAAAAGGATGAGGGCTAAATCACTTGGATACTTGGTCAACAATGTATGATCCATTTAGTCACTTATGTTTACAACACCTAATGAAAATGGCTTAAGTCTTCCTTTCTCGTGGTTGGTACGTCAGTAATCAAAATAAAAACTAAGGCATAGTCTAACACGTATCTGAGGTTCTTGCAAACTTTGACCTGCTCTATAATCTGCTATATGTGCCTATTTTTTTTTGTTTTTTTTTTTGTTTGTTTTGTTTTCGTGTTAAAACCAAAGGTATCAAAAACTCTGGCCGGATTGGAGCTTTGCTAAATTCTCCCGATCTGCGTTTGTGTGTAGCAATTAAAAACCAAAGTATTATATCATTGCTCTATTCTATTTCACGCCTAAGACAGTCAACATGATTTGGCAACACTACTGCCACCTAGCGGCTTGACATGTTAAGAATGGCAAAACCGCACTATGCGGATTTGTGTAGCAGCATTTTTTTTTTTTAATAAACGAAGCCATGTGGATGTAATTCTTTTTACACACGAAGGGAACTATATCATTCAGAGCCATTTTATGCCGTTTGATTTTCATCAGACATCCGAGCTTTAGTGAGTCTATACATATCCCGTAGAATGTCCTCATCTACATCAGGTTTAGAAACACTTTATTACAGGAGGACAATAAGAGCTGGTCTCTCAGCACTAAATAAAATTTTGTTCACAATTGAGCAAAGCCTTTTTTCAGTGTCTTTATTTTTGTTTTTAAATTGTATAAATTAATTTGAAGCAAAATCAATAAAATGCAGACAGTTCTTGTTTTTGCAAATATACCTTGAGTTATTGTCAATTTTAACATTATATTAAATTACTGTATGGAAACTGAGACAACTCCACACAAGGAAATATGGTCATGCTGTAGCTGTTTGAGGAAAATCATGTGCAGTGCAACCAACAGAAAAAGCTGGTAGCACCAGTGCTACCAGTAATGGTCTTGCTCAGAATGGAAATATACTTGCGCATGCATATTTGCACCATGCTAGCCTTTCACATATTTTTTTACACAGTGCCAATGTGGATGGATGGATGGATGGATGGATGGATGGATGGATGGATGGATGGATAGATGGATGGATGGGTGACCTGCGATTGGCTTGCAACCGGTTCAGGGTATACTCTACTGCCCAAAGATAGCTGATATAGACTCCAGTCTGCTCGTGATCCTCATGAGGGTAAGAGGCACAGAGAATGAATGAATGAATGGATGGATGGATGGATGGATGGATGGATGGATGGATGGATGGATGGATGGATGGATGGATGGATGGATGGATGGATGGATGGATGGATGGATGGATGGATGGATGGATGGGTGACCTGCGATTAGCTTGCAACCGGTTCAGGGTATACTCTACTGTCCAAAGACAGCTGATATAGACTCCAGTCTGCTCGTGACCCTCATGAGGGTAAAAGGCACAGAGAATGAATGAATGAATGAATGAATGAATGAATGGATGGATGGATGGATGGATGGATGGATGGATGGATGGATGGATGGATGGATGGATGGATGGATGGATGGATGGATGGATGGATGGATGGATGGATGGATGGATGGATGGATGGATAACCTGCAATTGGCTTGCAACCGGTTCAGGGTATCCTCTCCTGCCCAAAGACAGCTGAGATAGACTCCAGTCTGCTTCTGACCCTCATGTGGGTAAGAGGCTCAGAGAATCAATGAATAAATGGATGGATGAATGGGTGCTTTTAATATACCGTATTTATTCACTTAATGCATTTATTGTAAAATGCAGTATGGTATTAAAAAAACAAAAAATGTAAGTTTAGAAAACTGCCTAACTTAAGAGAGTATAACGGTAACGATTTGGTGCAATCAGGCCCGGTTGTCAAGATAATACGTTCTAATCTATAATTTAATTGAACATCACAATAGGGAAAGATGCATTTTACAAAATGATGATGTGCTGTGATTGGTCTATAGATATTTCTTATGAAAGGATTTTAAAATATATATACTCTATCAAAGTAAGCATTCCTGTATGGACTTTTTAACCCCGTTTTAATCAACAGATTTTTCAGCAGGCAATTTTGAATAGATATCTGTACTTTGATTACACCAAGGCCAATATTGAATAAATGATATTCTGAATAGGTTAAGTAGGAAAAAAGCATACTAATTTAATCCCTGTGAAAAAGGTAAGGTCTCCACAACAAGTCTTTCGAGAAAGGGCCTTCTCAAAGGCCCTTTCTCTAAAAACATGTTAGTCGCAGAGCTCAGGGGAATAGTCAGACTGCTTTGAGCTGATAAAAAAGGCAACTGTAACTCTATTACAGTGAGAAAAGCATGTAACAACTTGACAAGATGCTACAATGACACCACACCATAAGAGCTATCACGACTGTCAGATATGGATAGACATTAAAGAAAGAACTATCTAAATTACTGTAGTCAAAAGAGGAATTAATGGTAGGAAGGAACAGTAAGATAAACAACACATTGTTGAACCATGGCATCAAGAATACAGTCCATCATAAAGTTTAGCTTTCTAATGATCAAGCCCCATCATCAAGCCCAGTGGCACCAGTTTGAAGGTCAGAGGTTGACATATTGAAGAACTAGGGTTGAGAAAGTTTGGCCAGTGATGTGAACCTGGTAAGGCACACTTGCAGACAGCACTTCCTGGTTGGCTGAACTTTTAAGATGACATACAGTGTTGCATTTCGGTACACCTTATTAAAAGTCTCACAGAGAAAAAGAATGTTGCTGACTAAAGGCACTTATGTAATCAAAGTCCTTTTCCTAGCTTAAGATCTCAATCTCAATCTCGAATACCCTGTGTCCCCTCTAAAGGGTTGTGCTCTTTGGAAAGATTTACAGTCTGTGCCTGGCAGTGACAGTATTCTTGGATGCAAGATGGATCAACGTGACACAGCAAGTTGCAATGATCCATTAGGTTTGCGTCACCTTGGAGTCAATCAAGCGCTAATCCCCGAGGCTACATGAGCCATTATGACAACCACAAGTTCTTGTCTCGGAGATGATAGGAAGTGCCAAACCTGACAGCACATGGGAAAATACCTGCGTTTTAAGGCCTCGCATGCATGTGTATATCTGAGACATGACGTCTCAGGCGCTTGTTTAATCTCATTTCTGTTGACCTTTGCCTATCCCTCGATTTCAGCGCCATTGACTCTCAATGCCAAAAGTCTTAGAATAGCCTTACCAACATCACTTGGAGAGAGTAAAGGAAGGTGGTCATATTTTAATTATCTAATAGCAGGGGCCAACTGCCCAGGCTTTCTTGCAATTAACTAAGTGATTCATTCAAACGTCCTTCAAAAAAGTAGTATAACCACAATAGTTTCCTTGTTTGCAGCATAAAAACAAACAAACAAAAGAAAACACATCTTCTTGTATCATCTACTTGAAGGGACAGATTATGTTATTCTTCTCCAACCAAATTGTTCCCAGGTGTCTGCTCCATGCTTCGGTCACTGCACACCACTAATCAAGAATTACAACTCAATTGTCCCCTTTACTAAACAGTCCCCGTTGTACTGTAGCTAAATTTGTGAGGTTGTCCTTTCTCAGACAAATGAGTCAGTGCTCACTCTCACCTCCATCTACCTACAGTAAGTGAGCAAGGCTTTGCATTAACTACTGGGCTTAGATCCTGAGAGACTCACACATCTTAGAACTGCTTGAACGGAGTTAGATTCAAAGTAAACAGCCAGTCCAAAATGCTATTTATATTTACAGTATCAAACTAAGTCACTGGACACGGAATTATTTCATCCTCTTTTTGAACACTTCGGATTTTGGCTTTGACCCTTCTAGTTAGTTCAAAATATTATGTATTTAGCAGCTTTCCTGCACTGTGCAGAGTTTGTTTGGTGCATGTGTTGTAAAAAGCCATTTTCCATATACCGTAAACCTGTTGTTTTATCATGCATTTCTCATGATTACTGATTCTGGCTCCACCTCCTGTATTTGTCGTGTTAAATTTTTCAACACGTCAAGTTCTTTTTTGACCGATTTCATACAATAATCATGAGAAATTCATGATAAAACAGCAGCATACTGTTCAATAAACACAATGTGGATTGCAAGAGGAATATGTATGTGTGTTTTTCATTGGTGCTTGAAGGATTTTTTTTCACCAGTTCATGCTATTATTTGAAATATACATGTTTGAGCGTTGGCGCCGATGTGTGCTTCTGCGTCTATGTTTATCTTGCAAAGGTCTGCTCCCTTGTTGGTTTTGCATGTGCTAAAGAGAGAAGCCTGCGAGTCTTGATTCGAGCCGAAATGTCCGTCCGTCCGCCTGCCCGCCCGCCCGTCCGTCCGTCCGTCCGTCCGTCCATCCATCCATCCATCCATCCATGGCTTTTAACATATAGAAGGCAACTAACACAATTTACTTATCAATAAACACTTGCACTCCAAAGGCAAAATATGCAAATATGAATGCAGGCTTTAAGAGAAATCCATTTTCCACCATATGGCCTTTTTAATATTTAAAGAATGTGTTGAGCCACTTATCCAACAGTAGGTGAAGGATTCAAGAGAACATGGCACTTTTTGTAAAAACCAGCTAATAAGAATCAGTCTCGCCTCTTGACCTTGCCGGCTGAGAAAGGGTGGGACAGACAAGGTACATAGGGGAGTGCAGAAAAAAATAGAAAATAAGCGTCAGCCTTAGCTTCTCAAGGAATGGAGGTCTGAGTGGCAAATGGACTGGTTAATCGATGGGAGAGAGAGAAACACCAAGGCAATGAGTCATCGTCGCAGAAAGGCTTTCACCGTTGCGACTGGGGGCACCAGAGAATCCATTTATGGGGTTAAACACAGGTCCTACCATTTGAGAGCTGCAAAATTGACTTGGGTGATGTACATTGAACGTCAGTAGAACCGGATCAATACATCAACTGATGCCCAGTGGGCAGGGTGAAACAAATAACGTTGTTGTATGAAAAATTTTAAACACACAATCTCTGGTTATTTACAGAGCTGTCAAAATGAATCAATCAATCAACAACTACTAGATTATCAAATAAATCTACAACTATTGTGATAACAAACTGTGTACAGCAGGATGCTGACTGCCTAGCTATTGCTGGTCACCCGCATGATAAATTTGAAAAATCCGACAAAAATTGAAATAAATTCAGTTTGAAATGACCGAACATTACATTTTGACTTCTAATTGATTCAAATTTGCGTAAAAGTAAATAATGTGCTTGGTTCTAACCAGGCTTCTTCTTTTTTTTTTGTTTTTTGATTTGCACTCAGCAAGTAAGTTAGTGCGCCAGGTTTTTGTCCTGTCTTGGGTGAATGTTTTAATTATTATTTTCTTTATTTATTTTAGTTTGTTATTTGTAAGTATCAAACCTTGAAGCCTTGTTTATATACTGCTTGTTTAAAAAAGTGCAAAAAATAGACATGTTTGACCAAACATGATGAATAATAATCATGATTTCAATATTGACCAAAGTAATTGCGATTATTATTTTGGACATAATCGTACAGCCCTAATTTAAAAAATTAGAAAATTAAGACTCCTTTTCACACCCCCTTCTCTGGTTGGGAATTCCTGTAGCTGCGACCTCTGAATTTAAACACAGAGGTTTAAATAATTCGACTAAGTCTTGTTAAAATATGCCTTTGAAATGGCAAAAAATAATTCAGTCTCAAGATTAACCAGAGAATGAATTTTTAGGAGAAATATGGTAAACATATTACTGTCCTTGTTCCCTAGTATTAAATACAATAGGTCAATGATAATGTGAAAGCAAACTTAATAGTGCTTTGTCTTTATATGAAGGCGGACTTACAACCAGAAGCCGCAGCTGCACGCTTGTCACCTACACAATTTATTGTTTTTAATTTTTGTGATTAAATTCTTTTTACACATTGAGTGACAATTGGCTTTGGCAGTTCATAAAGAGTTTATGATAGCAACAGCAGATTTATTGTATTTCCTATGGGAAACTTTAAGCGTATATGAACCTTCCTATGTCTTTTCCAGCTACTGTATTCCTCTTCTTGGTGCTGCCCAAAGCAAGCAGTACCTTAGAAAAAGAAATTGACCCGAAACCTTTGGGATGTGTTAAACGGCCACTGGAGATTAAATTCCAATAGCAGGTAAGGACATCATCTTAGACTTGAATACTTTAGAATCTGAGGAAGTTTATTTCGCATCTCAACAGATGAAACTAGAAAATAAAAATGGTTCTTTGGCTTCAACCCCCCCAAAAAGTGTTTCCTTTAAGCTGACAATTTATTCATGTGGCATCCTGTGGTTTGCTTGTTTTAATGTTGCTGTGTGTGTGCGTGCGTGTGTGTGGGGTTTTTTTTTTTAATGACAATTTATTGTAAAGGGATATATGATTTAATTTTTTTTTTTTTTTTGTCAATTAAAACGTGACTTGTATTTGGTGTGTTGTAGTGCTTACCAGAAAATTCTATCATGGATATTATATATTTAAAATGCATTTGGTCACAGAAAGAAAATCAAATTTTGAGGACATTTTGATGCTTCCACAATTTTGTTTTGATCTTTTTTCCTCAAGATAATTCGTAACACAAAGATATTGCAGAAGTTAAAAGTCTCTCCAAATATGCAGCTTGCATCAAAGCACAGGAAGACTGGATTTGCAATGAAATTTCATATTTCATTCCACAAATTGATTTACATTTCATCCCAAATAAACAAGTATAAAAATGGAAATGTGTATGTGATAGCGCTGCCCTGTCCCAGATGTTTACATTATTTACTATTTTATTTATACAATTATACATGATTTTTTATTTTATTATTTCAATATATTATATCCGTATTTAATCAGTACATGATTACTCATAACGAACTTCAGAACTTTTACCTTTTTTTTCAACTTTTTTCTCTCCACGGTGGGAGGTGTGTACTCATTGTAAAAAAAAAAAAAATTGAACATCATGGTGACACAACTTGCACAAATGAAAGCATTCTATCAAAAGTTGAATTACACTCATTAAAGAAAGACACACCAGAACTGACAAAGAATTACATTAGGATTATTCGCAGGTGTTCGGATGACAAATTAATCTGCTTGCCTGTGGCATTGGAAGTCAGGAAAATGATGACTGAGTGCGATCGAAACATTATTTTTTTTGGTTTGTTTTTTTACATTATTAGCGTACATGCGTAATCGAAAGGCATTTTAGAAACTTTTTATAAACTGTTAACTTTATTTGAACGTTTATTCAAAGAATTAAATTAAAAGTAGAAACAAACTCGTTCAAGAAAGAGAGCTGGCGATATTAATTATGTAATCATTTGCCCAATTTCGGATGACATGATGATGGTGCTTTCATCTTTAATTGGTCTCTTTGTCCATTTATATATCTCATTTGTGAAAATACATTGGAGAGGAGGCATTCCAGTTAATTTCAGGTAGCTTCACAGGAACAAAGTAGCAAGCTTGTCAGATCAAATGCACTTTAGCAACAGTGCACATCTACTATGATCTCATTTTTGTTAAATAATATATAACAAGAATATAGGGTTATATGTACAGTATAACATTAATGGGTCTCAATCAGTGGTGGACCATCAGGGCCAGCAAGACCTTCTCTGCTGGCCTAACATAACCTGACATCGTTATCATAACTATAATAAACTATAATAATTATAATAACTGTAATAAAAGGCAACCTCATTTTGAATTCATTTTAACTAAATATAAATATTATAAATATTTTTTAATTTATAAAATCATTCTCCATATTCTGTTCTTTTCGTGTCATACTCATTTGGTTATGCTCCTCCTAGTGTTGTAGTTTTAAGTTGGAGTTTTTAGCCAATTAGAATTCAGCTAACTTGTGTCGCCAGGTTGTATGTAATCTGCCAGCTCCCGGAGGTACTAGGGCATTCGCTTGAACAGTTGCAGGCTTCTGCGCAAGCACGGATGGATATGTTATACTTTAATAGACTGCTGTAATAGTCAATCGAGTCATGAGATCACCATCACGAGGCCTCACGTAACATGAGTGGATGCTCAAAAAAGCGTAGCTATTAGATAACCTGTCCCGAGTTCTGCTGGGAATGCCTTTTGTTTGCAAAGGATCGATTTGGTGTTTGGAGCTACACTGGATTTGAAAATTTCAATTTTTTAATCAAGGAAGCAACGAGACAGCAAAGCAAGGCTGGACACACGCGTTACGATGCTTTTAAAAACTTCTTGGTACACCCGAGTGGATATACAGTATTGTTTGAAGGTAAAGAGAGCTCCTCAATGTGCTAGGGTGCTTTAAAAAACTTTTGGGAACATCCAAGTGGATACACTGTACATGCATGAAGCGGTGAAGAAGAATCGGGAGGTATTGAAAAGACTGATCGATTGTGACCACAGTTTGTTTTGGTGAGTGCAAGGCTTTTCTTTATTTAATGTTTCATATTAAATATGTTTGTGTTACTTTAGTTCGTTCATATTAAATTAATAGTTAAGAAATAAAATTATGTTCTTATATTAAACTGCAATTTGTAATTTGGACTTCATAAAATTTCATGGATATTTATTTTAAATTAATATATATTTTTTTAAAGTTTTGACTGCATCACGTATAATGACTAGTTTTAATGGCTGATGCAGATTTATTGACATTTCAAAAGTTCCGTAAAATAGCCTGCGTAGCCCAGTACTGCTTACTTGTGCGAATGAGGGGTATTTATTCGAGAGTTTGACATCACAGATGGCGTACGTGTGAAAGTCACGGACCGCCACTGGTCTCCCTAATCTGAGGATAGTCTACATCAAAATGAGAGGCTCAAATTGATTGATGAAAAATAAGATTATTGTATATGCAGAGAATCACATCCATCAGCCCCTCACTGTGATTAAGCCATAAATATTTCAGTCCCTCTATGAGAAAAACATGGCTGTCCTTTTTAAGGCAATGTTTTTGTGAATTTTCCTTCATACTCCTCAATCGAGGAGACGTTGGCGTGCACTTTCTCCCACTCAACCACTCTGCTACAGGGTTGCTTCCTCAGGCATAAACAGCTATTCATCACATTCCGAGAATCCGGGTGTATGCCAATCGGATTGTTATTGATTGAGCTGATAAATGACAGCAACCTACGAACAGATAGGGAGGCTGAACAAAACAGCAGAGAGGAAAAGAAGGGGACAAGAGGGCGCAAGATTTGAGTTAAGGAAATGAGTGTTGACTTTCATTACGGAGGAGAACACTGGTGATTTGAAAGGAGGGTGATAAATGGATAGATTTGTCCCCATCCACTGCTGTTAATTAAAATTGGCACGGGATGTATCGATCGATTGTATATTTCACACCTCAACATGACTGATACGCTTCCAGAAAGGCTTTTTTTTCTTAACTGGACGGCAAATACATGACACACCCCTTGTCATTGGCTAAGGACATGCTAAGGCTAAGGAAATGTATAATTAAACTGTATATTGATTGTTTTAATGATAGCACATTTTGGGATTTTATTGTGTTGTTGTTTTTTTGGGGGGGAGGGGGCATTTATACGTGATACAATTTAAGGGATATACTAAATGTGTGTATGTGGTTTTTTTTCATTTGCTTCTCTTTTAAGTGACTGTTAAGAGTTTTACACTGTACTTAGTAACAGGCTTAAAACAGAATTTCTGAGATGTTACATTTATTTTATTTTATACAGGATTGAAATTAAACGTTAAGGTAACTGCTGCGGCAAGTCCAACTGGACAATGTTTTTAGGTCCTAAAGTAATGGATTTCTAGTACTTAAGTACCATGACGTCGGCCCAGGACGAAAGTTCGGTTCGTGTGGCGTTGAGCGCTATGTCCTCGGACGTTCCCGTCTGGTTCGAGATCACAGGCGGAAACTACGACAGCCGCTTCGACGTGGGTAAGGCCAGCGGAACCCTAATTGTGGCCAGGCCGCTGGACGCCGAGCAGACCTGCCGGCCTGCTTGCTTTCGGCGTGAGCGAATCTGCGCTGGTCAACAAGATCTTCACCGGCATCAATCTGGTGGTGCTGGGCTTCGTCATCATCTCGGGCTTCGTAAAAGGCGACACGACCAATTGGAACCTCACGCTGGACAACTACACCAGGTTCCTGAATCAAAGCAACGGCAGCAATGTTGAAAAAGATTTTGGGACCGGCGGATTTGCTCCGTTTGGCCTCGCCGGCATCCTGTCTGGTGCCGCCACCTGCTTCTACGCCTTTGTTGGCTAATTATTCTGTACTACCACATACATAAGATGGCGGCGCGTGTATACGAAGCGGCCACTCGCTCTCCCGACAATGCGTTGTCTTGTGCACATGTAAAACGCAGAGGATAGTGAGAAACGCTATTTCGATTCCTTTGTATGTTAAGCACATGTGAAGAAATTGACAATAAACTTGACTTTGACTTTGACTTTGACTTTGAATAGTTCCCCAATTAAACACAACATAGCAACCAGATAATAAAATTGTCACTGATTGGTCATCGGTTATGTTTCCCATAAAAATGCTGCTAGCCCTCAAATTCCGCCAAGTATTGTAAACTAGTTCAGATTACAGTGTGATTGTTGTATCTTCTAACTACTACTACTACTACTACTACTACTACTACTGCTAATAGTAGTAATAGCTGGCAGTATGTCATTAACACTAATATGATCATTATTACTATAACTACTAGGAGTAATAGTTGTAGTAGTAACAAAAGTAGATTTAGAAATATTAAAAACAACTTTATCTTACAGTAGTTAGTTTAAGATAAAACTTGTTTTGTTTCTTTGGTAACACGTAATCATTAAATCAGTAATTTAAAAAAAAAACAAAAACAATAATTCTGTGGTACAGTAAATAACACATCCGCCTCACAGTTAAAGGGACCCAAGTTTGAACCCAGCTGGTTCTGGCCTTAATGTGTGGCATTTGCATGTTTTCTCCGAGCATGCATGGGTTTTCTCCGGGCACTCCGGGTTCCTCCTGCATTCCAAAAACATACATGGTAGGACATACTAAATTGTCCTTAGGTGTGACTGGGTGCGGGCATACTGTAGTTGTTGGTATCTGTGTGCCCTGCAATTGGCTGGCAACCAGTTGTCCAATGCCTACTGCCCGAAGCCCGATGGGATAGGCGGCTAAGGATAAGTGGCTTTAGAAAATGGATGGATGGAACAATAATTCTGTGGGAGTCATCAAATTTTATATTACCATCAGGATGAATAATTATGAGATTTCTTGGGACTATTTTATGTCTGGATCTCCTCAAAAAGGCACAGTAGACAACAATGTCAATCTGTATTTTTTTTTCTTCCTTTCTTTTTCATTTTATTTGTTATGAAGAGATAATGTACAATATATCAATAAACATTTCAACAATGAAATAATAGGTGCACCATTTATAGACAAAAGGCTAATTTCCATTGGTAGTCCCCCATGTCGGAAGGAGCATGGCATGTTTTCTTGTTGAATCTGTTGAGGCAATATTATGGTGCGTTCCTTTAATATGAAGGGAGTGAGTGGGTGGATTTGTTTTGTTGTCCAACTTCCTCATGAGTTCCCTCACACATGCACGGCTCCCTTTGGCTGGACAAAGCCACTGATGCAAAACCCTCAAGTTTGCAATGGGGCGATATATGCAAACAAAGGGGCCTGCCCGGTACAGGACGCCGGCAGTTATTTTCATGCGGAGGGATGAAACTGTTGTCACGACGCAGGAGCTGAGGCTGTTTTGACAGCTGTGCTCATGCTGAGGAGTTTGCTGACAGCAATAAATTAGTTACACACAGTCAACGGGAAAGCGTAATCAGCGAAGCCAAACAGTCATACACAAACACGGTCGTGCATTTATGCAACCCAGCATGCAAACAACCACACATTCACTTTAACACAAACACATACAGAAAACATACAGTACTGTATCAAGTGATACAAAAAGGCATCAGACACATACACACACAATAGTCAGGGGTGCAAATACAATTTGTCAAACTGTCAGCCAACTGGTGTAAAACACTGAGGTAAACACAATGAACAAGTGTGGAAAACAAAGTGAATGACAGCTGTTCTCAGAGCAGGAAAGAGGTCAATCCCAGGGAACATGCTTGAACACTTTCACACTCATTTTCTCCACAACAAGATGCTTGAGGAAAGATTCTACAGCAGACACAATGGTCTGCAACATACAAATTTGTGCAGTGGCCTTGCACATTTCGCTTTGTTGCCAAGATGCACCCAATGGTGCTTCTTTTAAGAAATAAAGTGCAAATTCATTACTTATACTAAAGAAGGCACTGGAAGATAACCGGTTTCGCAATATATCACGGTTTTGGAAGTCACGGTTATTTAAAACGGTCCAAGTCAAAATTGGTATTTTTTTTTCCGCCCCTCCCACGTTGTCTGCCTTAACGGACAGCTGCAGACTGTATATCACACGTTAGACCTCCTCTGCAGCAGCCAATTACCTCGTCTTCAGTGGTTTTTAACCTGGGTTCGATCGAACCATAGGAGTTCGGTGAGTCGGTCTCAGGGGTTCGGTGGAGCCTCTGCCGCAGAGGTTTTGTTTTTTTTTTGCCTCCACCGCAGAGGTCCACTCCTCAGTCTAGTCTGCAGTTAGTGGGCACAGTCATTGAAAGCGTCCTGCTCTGAGACTTCCTACCGGTCCTACCGAGCTAAGCTAACGATTGTCACCACAATAATAATTGTGAGCACGGTGTCGGCTACTGCGAGTTTTGCGATAGCCCCCCCGAATCAAACTTTTGCTTTTTACAGTAAGTGGCATCAGAGATTGTCTCGAGAATACCGCTCTAGATGCCTAGCAGTGACCGATGTTTATTTTGAAAAATGCCAGATGGCATTTGGAACATAACCAACATCATTAAGGGACGCCAGTCAGCGTCAAGCATAAAATGTGCCGTTCTAAACCTCGTCTGGTGTTTTTCAACTTGAACATCAGTCACCAATACCCATCAAGTGATGTTCCATTTGCGGTCTCAGATGTTACTAGATGCGTAAAGCGGTGTTCCAAATGCCGTACGACACAACACATAAGAAATGCAGATTAGCGTTGTATGATCTCATTCGTTTGCCATAACAGAAGGAACTTGTTTGTGCGTGCATACGTGTGTGGGGGAAATAGTCAATGTAAAATGACAGAATCCAAATTGTACTACTACTGTAGTTGATAACAAAATATAGTAGTTGAATGATTGATTTGATCTTTCTTTTAAAATATTGTTATTTTATACTGTGTCCATATTTCAGTTAAAATGGCATGTGTGGAATCAGAATGAATTCATCTATACGTTTAATGGTGAGCAAAACTGTGTTGGGCACTGAAGATTTGTCTTGATTTTATTTACATATATAGTTTAATTTAGCATGGTAAATGTTTGTTTTGTTACAAATACTGTATTATATATTTTGTTTGAAAAGAAAACATTTTATATTGTAGGAACATTGATATTTAGCAACAAAGAAAAAAGGCAATTGACCAAAAAAAGATATAAAACTATTTGTTTTGGAGCTGTAATTTCTATACGGTGATTTTTCCTCAAGGTTCTCATGCGCTCAGACTCTGACATTGTCCCGTGCTTATACTGAAGTAAGTTTAGAGTCCAACAATGAAATATCAGCTGTGAAATATTAATAAACAACACAAATCTTCAAAGAGTCTCCATCATTATAACATGCTTTTAAAACTTTTCGCCCAGAAAATTTTCACCATCGATTTTACACTTTCTGCAAAAACATTTGTGTTCAAAATTACCCAATCTGGGCCAAAAATGCACCGATCTACTTCTTGGGTAAATTTGACAGAATTTCTCAGTTGTTTTGAACTAAAAATCCAACTTCTGGAGATTTTTTTTTTTATTTTATTTTTTTTTTATGAGCCATTTTTTTGTGTAAGTGCATGTGAAATAACCCAGAGGTTTGCCGAAAGTAGTATATTGGTCAATTTTGTCCCAAATAGGGTTATTTTTAAACAAACTATTAGAAATGTGAGCTTCATAAAATCGTATAGGAAAATATGAAACTGTTGCAAATATGTATCAAATTCCCATACATTTCAATAAAAGGAAATAAAATAAAACCACAATGAGCTGAATTGCAATACTAACCGAAAATGTGATTAGAGACAAAATGTGTCCTTAAGAATAGAATACCTTTGTCAAATTATGAAATTGCTTCCATTCAACTTCAAAAAACACTGCCTTTCACCTGGTTATCTCATGAACAGATTTGATTCATACTTGAACACATACAGTAAATGTCTCCCCCCAAAAATGTTTCCCTTTCAGGAACAAAAAGAGGAATGTATTAGTTCTACCTTGAATTGCACTGCATTATTAATAGGACTTCAGAATGTAATTCTTCTTCTTCCACCTTCATTTAACCAGGAAGAAATCCATTGAGATTTACATCTCTTTTGCAAGGATGTCCTGGAGAATAATTTACAGAAAGCAGAATTTAACAACGTTAATACGAGATGGAAAGAGGAATGTCTAAGTAAAAAAGAAAAGACAGAAAATAATAGTATTAGTAATACTGGAATCTACCCCTAAAGGAACATTTCTACAAATAAAAGTCATATAAAATTTGACATTAACAACTAGAGAACAAATGAAGTACATATATGTAAAGGTAGAGTCAATGTGAAGATTTCAACTTAAAAAAAAAAAAAAACCCTTTCCCAAAAATGTCCTCTAATCCAGCAGCCACATGTATGTCCATGTTTACCACCGCATCAACAACCCCAAAATTCAGGTTGGCGAACATCGACAAAGTCGGTCAGAATAAGGTCATTTAAATTTTTCAAGCAAGACGGTTCAGGCTAACACAGAGACAGATGTCTTGTATTCGATAACATAAAGAATATATGGGTAGATATGTAATGTTTGGGTTGATAGGAAGGCCAAGGCATGACCACGGGCTTTGTGAACAGATGGTCCCCGGTTGCCGCCCAAGATCCCATTAAGAAAGATGGCGGGACCTGACCTATTTGTGGAAACGAGCATGCCGCGCAAATTCACCGTGCAGAGAGATAGTGAATAATCGACGGTCGGAGGTTATAATCCCTGTTTTTCTTGGACATTATGGGATTACATACATTGTCAGTGCAACATTAACACAGGAATCAATTAGTCATGCCCAAAAAAAGAATTTCAGGCCACTTGTGTTTCCAGCTCTCCGACGGGAAATGTCCTCGGACGCCGTGCCCTTGGATGCTTTGTGAAGTCTCTCAGCAAAGCACACTGGAGCGATACCCTTGTCAAGAGCTTGATGAGGCATCCAGAGGTGCCATGCTTTTCACCTAAATGTAGCCCACTTTTGAATGAACAGCTGCTCAGGGGGCTCTCAGCAACAATTCCTCCTCAGACTGCAAGTGGCATGCCATCGCTAAGATTCTTCCTGGTTTGCATAAATCCATCCAAAATGACACTTTCACCTATCGGTCCATTTCCCTCTTCATTTTCAGAAGTCACATGAGATTAATTTTATTACACTTGATGTCTGTTGCAATGACCCTGAGATCAGTGGGCAGAAAGTCACACTAGAGACACTATTAAATATTTGATGTGGTGCGATTCCGAAGAGGAACAGGCACAAACAAAGACACTCATAGACAGCCCTAACGTTAACATCAATCTTATCCCTGTGCACATGGAGTGGCACATAGAGTGACAGTGCTTTATTGAAACAGAATTATGTGGCATGTTTCTGTGTGACACTCAACTGACAATGAGAAGTTTGACATGTAATCAGTCAGTGGTCACAATGTATTATCAGCACAGTCCGAACACCAATACCTACAGCCCTGTTGTTATTGGCATTGCGTACAAAGTCTGAACAATCTCACAAGCCTTAATAGGTTTCTGCTCAACTAGCCTTCTTGCTAATCACCAGAATGAGCTGTTTCTCATGCAGCACATGTCAGTTTGTAATGGTTATGCGCCAGGGGTGGATATTTCATTCCACTCTCATCAGAGCAAACCAGTTGGGCAAAGTCAAATCACACATTACGGACAACGGAAAAAAGCTTCTCACACCACTCAATCAGCACAGCATGGTGGAATAAAATAAGAGAAGCAGGGTCTGTCTGATTTAGTGTAATTCCCCAAATATAAGACACACTTTTTTTCCCAAAATAGGGATGCCAAAACAATAGGTGCATCCTATAAATGGTAACTTAAAAACTATTAAAACATGAGCCGAGTTTTGATGCACAGATGTGCATTTTTATATCGACCGTATTCTTATTTACAACAATTACCGTAACGGGGCGAGCAAGTGGGCGGTTGTCAGGTGGCTGTTAGCAGCAAGTGCCTGTTGCCGCCAAAAGCATTTCGTGTTAGCTGGGGTTGTTATGGTTTGAACTACAGTTATGCATCAAACTTTATTTCAAAATGTTAATGTTCCTCAAACAGGTCATTTTAAAATTTCTAGTTCATTACAGTTCATTCTCACTGAGGATTTCCCAGAATTTTGTATCCCTGTTTTTCAATATTCCAAATATAAGTTGTTTGACTCCTCTAAAAGGGTGTCTTCCTACTGGGTATTATCATGCATCTCCTCCTGACAGAAGAGCAGGAAAAACTCCCACAGCGAGGTGTCATCCAACATAGGTAGTGAGGTGAAGACGTACTTTTGATCCACAAAGGCAAGCAGCCCATAAGGTGGTACTTCAGTGAGGCCCAGTTGGCCCTTAAACTCCACCTGAGTGATTAAATCAGAAAATGCCCTCAACACATCTTGAGTGCGGCCCACTTGTGACTGCATCACTCAAGTTTTGAGCAACAACACCGTGGGCTTTTTTGCTTCTTTTGCATTTTGGATTGGAATGGAGTCGGGATCAAGCTGCTTTAATCGCACCTGTGTGTGTGTCTGTGTGTGTGTGTGTGTGCACGCGTGTGCGTGTGTGCGTGCGTGTGTGTGCGTGTGCATACAAACTATGGAGCAGGTTTAGTGTGTAGTATGTGGACAAATTTGAGCAGCCACAAATGTACATAGTTCGCCCACGTGAAGAAATGCTTATTCACCTACACAAAATATTCATCAGCACATATGTACACACACATTGTACTGCATATCATTGCGTCACGTATGCGAATTTGCGAACTAGGGAAAATTACCAGGCATAATTATGATCCCCATTGGAAGTCAGTACAAATGAGAAAAGGTGATATTCCTTAGCATATCCCATAAAGCAACCGGCAGATCATTGCTCTCCAACGCATCCTGCTCTGATGTCCTCCATGCAGATGCCTCTAACTCACTCGCTCACATACATTTATGCAGAGCGGCTAGAGGCAGAGCTGTGAGATGAAAGTGTGAGAGCATACCAATGGATGAAAGAGTGGCTCATTTTGTAAATTGACAGCTCCCCATAGGATTCTTCATATTCCGCCAGGAAAGCCCCATCCTTCCCAGTTTCCCCACCAGCCTTGCCAAGAATTAATCAACTGTCACAGTACGGCACACTTAAAAGTGATTGCTCCAGCAATTCTATTCAGATTTTACTCGGTTACGACTGAGTAGGGTTGGTTAGGCAAGAAATTGTACTCCAAGAAGAATACTGTTACTTTCAGAGGTGAGCACTTCATGAGCAGTGACGCACTGTCCGTCAGTCAGTCATCGACGGACGTCCATTTTGCCAGCGGACCAACGAATGACGGGAATGCCCAAAATTAACGGCAAGTTAAAATTTCAGAAGTGCAATTTCCATCCATCGCTGTAATCGTCAGGACAGGCCGAGTGAGGGCTTGGTGAGTGCAATTGCAGGGCTCATTTAAAACTATAAATGTTGATTGGATTTTTAAATAGTTATTATTCTGGAGTGAAAACTTTAAGGAAAAAAAAAAACGTTTTCAGACTTATCGTAAATGAAAAATGACTTGTCCGCATGAGTGATGGGTGAAACTGAGATCTGGAGTGCAGGACAAAGGCCAGGTGTGGCTCAATGGCAGTAGCATGGATGCGCAAGATGTCTTGTAAGTGAGAGTCCGATAGCCGTGTCCTCACACGGCTCTTATTTAAGTTCATAACCGAGAATGTCTTCTCACACAAATACAGCCTGAACAAGCTTAGCATTTTCTTACCAAATGGTCAAATCTCTCGGAACTTGTCCTTATCCAGCTGTCGGTAAAAGTTGTAAAATATTGCTGCTGTGAGATTAAACGAGCTTCAAGATGTTTCAGTTTCTCGCTGCGTTCATTACCTGTGATCTTGCCATATACGTCAGCATGTTTTGGTTGGTAATGTCGCTTCACATCGAACTCTTTAAAAACAGCCACTGTCTCTTTACAAATGAAGCAAACACAGTTGTTTGGTATTTCAGTGAAGAAATAGTCCAATTTCCACTCATCCTTGAACCGTCGGCCCTCGCAGTCAACTTTCCTCCTTTTGTTGATTGTTGCCATTTTAGAAAGTTAGGGGCTCACACAGTCAATTACTCATATACTCATTTGCTGTTCCTAATTGAGCCTATAGATGAAAGCAATTAGCACACGCACGTAACAGCGCTGCTGCCCAATGTATTCATTCTCCATGCGGGCCAGACATTATTGATTTTATGACGGAGGCTGCAGGCCAGATGGAAATTGACCAAGGGCCGCATATGGCACCCGGGCCGGACTTTGGACATGCCTGCTTTTGTGCAAATGGACCGTTTCATTGTGTACATTCAGCAGGCTTCCAGTCAAAAAGCGCTCGCTGGAATTGGGAAAGTGCTCGCCACTCGTAGTTTTGATAGATTGTGTAACATATTATTTAGTATTTATGGTGTTTTCATTTATTTACATTGTTTTCTGTTTTGAATGGATGTGTTCTGAGTTAACGCATTTGAGTGACGTGTGTGTGAAAGAGAGAGAGAGTTGTGGGTAGAGTGAGATTGACGTGAAAGGGTGAAAAAATTAAAAGAGCAGACTTGACTATGCGTTGCTCCTGTCGTGTTATGCTATTTTGTAGGAAGACAGCAGAATTAGGAATCACGCTTTTACCTTAAGGGAATTCGAGAAGCTTCCTCCTTCCCCTTCTCAAGTTTACAAATTGCACAGTTTGAATAATGTATATGATTAAGTTAACAGCTGCAAAAAAAAAAAAAAAATCTAATTAGGCTCCATTCTCATGCAGTGTGTGTCAGCTTCTTTAGTTCATCATCCTGCTTGTCATTCACCTTTTTAGTGTCAGGAGGGGGAGTGCAAATCCCCCCATCCCTCCGCCTCATGTCATCAGGTCAACTTCAATAAGGTACCCCCTCCACTGTCCCTTGGTCTGAACGCAAACGAATGGGCCGAAGACAAGGAACCTCTGACCCAGAACCCTGCAACCGGGAACTCAAAGTTCGTGGACTGTTTTGGTCTGAAAGGGGCCAATGTGACTCAGGTAAAAGTAAACCTTAGTAGTGACATCCACAGTGTCTCAGCTGGAAGCAGCCAATTGTTGTACTCCTTTTTCCTCAATTGCAGCAATAATTATAGCCTGATGACCACATTCTCAATCAATTACTGAGCCCACCCCTAGCTACTATTTTATGGTATATTTTAAGCTGTCAAATCAAGCAGACTGCTTTTACTGCTCAATTGTTGCACATGCTTTTAGTTCAGTCTACAATTGGAACAGTACCATTAAACAATTGAATATGAAATCATTTTCCCTCTGTGTGACATGACCAAGGCTTCTAACAGACATTGTTACGCCTAGTGAGGGAAAAGCTAATCAGTTACAATCAGGATCCCACATATTCACTTTAAATATCAGTAGGATCACTTTTTGATTGACACCACCAGGATTGCATTAATTAGCACTTGAACATTGAAGATACTCAACTCAAGAAAGCTGTAATTCCTAAATGGCAAATGCCTTTTTTTGGTGAAACCTCCTTAACCCAATGCTTAAAAATCTGTATGTCAATCAAATTCTGATTATTTTAAATCTGTACTAATGTAGTGCGATTAATTATCAACTTCAGCTTGTTATTTCCCACTTGTACTCGTCAAATCAACAACGTAAGTGTGTTCACTCATTGGTTCAGCTGGCAAAGTAAATACCACCCTCGTGCAACAGCATGCCTTATGTCGACTATAATTGCTAATTGGACAGCGTCTGCCAAATCAGCGTTTCAGACAGATTTTGACGTCAGATAGCTTCTCTGGAATCTAAAAACATCTCTTAATCCAGAGTGTACATGACATAAAATGACGTGAGAAGGGGATCAGATCAACTTTGTACCCTTAGTTTGCTGAACCAAAATGCTCTTATTGGTGATAAGAATGTAAATGTAAATGTTGGTAAAAGGAGTAGTGAGGATGGGATGGGGTGAAAGAGCACAATTCAAAGTATACATAGCTGATTTGAATGTTTCGAGTTACGTATGCACTGTAGCACAAAAAACTGTAGCACTTAGGCTAAATATTGAGTAAAGCCAATCTGGGATGATGCCAACTTGAGTGTGAAACCAAAGTGGGGGAGGTCTTGCCCCAGGAATTAAGACCAAAATGCATAATTTAGTTCAATGCGGGGTTGTCAATTCACAACACACAGCTGAAGAAAATATTTACAGGTACATTTTTAAGAATAGGAAAAAAAGAAAAATACCAGAACTCTGCCAGTGAGGGTCTGAGCAGAAATCATGACGCCGGCCCAGTCTTTGACAGAAGTCATCCATCCCACTTCACTGGCCGGGACCTCCTCAGTCTTCTCATCAGGACTCTTTAGCGCCCTGTCTGCAGCTTGATTGTTGGCGGGGTTGTTCACTTTCTGAGCCTCCTGTATAATAAAAAAATAAAGTGAGTTGAGAACCACTAAACAAAACAAAAGCAAAACAAACATATTTCTAAATTGAATAAGAGAATGTATAAAATTTTGGATACATTTGTGACGTGTAAATTTGATATACAGTACTTTTACTTGCGTATTTATGATTGTATATATGAATTATGTGCAATGTCTTTTAAGCTTCACTAAAATAATCCATCAAACAAAAGGAGATAAAAAAAAAGAAAATGCTATTGAAGTATTGATTTCGATTTTGAAATGCTATTTAACTAACAGTATTCTGTTAGTGTTGAAAATATACATCCATTTTCTATAAATATGTTGGGACTAAACATGCAGGCAAGTTCAGTCTGTTAAAGATAGGATATTGCTGTTGGCAGACAGTTACCAAAAAAATTAATTAAAAAAAAAAATGCCTGCGGGCACCATGTTGGTGACCCCTGCTTTAAACGACTGGCTGGTACTGAGAGGCAATTCAGGGGTTCGAATATTGTTAACAGGGTTCCTGCAGGCATAAGCAAATTAATAACTTTTTGTCATATTAATGTTGTGACAGGAAAAGTATGGTTTTCTTTCAAATTAAGAGCAAATTAAATTGAACATGAATCAACCTATAGCTAATATGTCTTGTAGTGCCTTCATTTTTGGTAAGTTTCATATGGATGTGGTTTCGCTACCAGAGCAGAGTGATTGTCGGATTGTCAGTGTAAATAACCATATGTTCAAAAGTTACGGTCACATTTTAATTTGAAATTTGATGCTTAACTGTAACTTCCAGTTTTTCCGTTTTATTTTTCTTTGCACTTCCTACGGTGAAGGTGAATATGGAGTATGGGGTTGTATGGAAAAAAGTAGCTCATTAATAAAAGGAAAAGAAAATTCATCAGTAAAAGCGTCAACCTTGGTCAGGGGGCTTTGCTAGAGTCAGACTCAAATCATCCTGGTCATCAATTTTTCAACCTGTTGCCCTCAGGCCAGTGTTAAGGGCTCAAAAAAGCCAGACAAACAGACTTGGAAACGGCTTTTTCCCCAGAGCTATTAATACTCTGAACAACAAAAAAACAAAAACAGAATGAAAATAACAAACACACTCTGAGAAACTATGCTTTTTATTCTATCGTATTTATTCATTTTATTGCTCATATTGTATTTTTCAATATGCACTAACTTCATTGTATAGCAGCTATACAATGACTATAGACATTCTATTCTATTCGTGTTGCAATTTTCCAAATGTACTTCCTAAGTTAAATAAAATAAAGTTGGCACAGCCAGTTGTCTTTTTGCGCTAGTTGGGAGGTGAATTAAAAATATTTGATAGGTGGTACAGCATTGAAAAAGGATTGAGAAGCACTGCTTTAAACTATCAGAACAAGTAAGATTGTTGGACTCTTCACTATAGTATTAGTATGTCATACGAGCTCCTGAAACAACATTTGCGGGAAAGCTTTGGTAAAAATGATTTTCATTCATGATTAGTTCAAAACCTCTGAGGGGGGAGAGAGGGCCATCACGCCATAATGGCATCCATCTGCTGTATGCTGCACACGTGCGTGCTTGTGCTTGAATGGGCGTGTATTGAATAATGACAGAATGATATATAGTTGCCCTTTTCATTCCGCACATATGCTTCTTTAAGTTAATTGTTCCTTGGGGTGACTGTCATGCAAGCGTTTCACTGCTAATTTGTGCATGCGGGACAAATAACGGAAGCAGAGTCATGTTGCAACATTCTGATAGGCCTTAGACTAATGTAAAATGTCACCCGTCATGTGCATAAAACAGAAGCATCTTTGGAGAATTCGGTCTTGTTGAGACAAAATTGTGAAGTTTATTTAACATCAGACGTGAAGTGCATCTATTTGGAATGCATTTTTAAACACTTCAGATTAAATAATAAGTTGTGGAAGAGACCCATGTAAACTGATCAATAGTAACAACTTGTGGAAAAAGTAACTATCCACCCATCAATCAATTGTGTTGACCATTTATCAGAGGGGTCGCAAGTGTGCTTGAGCCTATCCCAGCTCTCTTTGCGCAACAGGGGGGGTACACACTAACTGGTTGCCTGCGAATCACGAGGTACAGGAAGTCAAAAATCACTCACACACACACAAACACAAAATAGGACAATTTAGAATTTAAATATGCTCAGCATGCATGTGTTTGGAATTTGGGGGGAGATCAGAGTATGCAAGCTCCACGCAGGATGGCTGGAGCCCCATGCAAATCCACAGCCTCTGCACTGTGAGGCTGACATGCTAACCTCTCTGTCACTGTGTTGGCCAACGAATAAATACCATCCATCCATCCATCCATTTTCTATAACCGCTTATCCCCACAGGGGTCGCAGGCTTGCTGGCACCTATCTAAGCTGGCTACGGGCAGTAGGCGGGGGACACTCTGAACTGGTTGCCAGCCAATCGCAGGGCACACAGAGACGAACGACCAATCATGCGCCCAATCACACCTAAGGACAATTTAGTATGTCCAATTCACCTGCCGTACATGTTTTTGGGGAGTGGGAGGAAGCCGGAGTGCCCGGAGAGAACCCACGCGGGCTCGGGGAGAACATGCAAACTCCACACAGGAAGGCTGGAGCCAGGTGGATTTGAACAGGGACCTTTGAACTGTGAATACATGTGAATAAATACATTTTCCAAATTCAAACATAAAAGGTTTTCATCTGACAGCAATGGCAAGTTCAGTTATACGCGGGGGGAAAAAAATACAAGAAAAGATAGCAGCTACGGAATATTTTCCACAAAAATAAAATTATTCCTTTGTAACTGCTGAGCTTAAAAACCTAGCTGAAAATGAAAAATATATTTAACCAAGCAAACCATTATTATTATTATTAGTATTATTATTATTAGTATTATTATTATTATTATTATTATTATTATTATTACTACTACCACCATCATTACATCATTTACATAATATAAATAATTCTTATATTTGATTTCTTCCATAGATATAGTACATCCACACCATTATTTAAAACACAGAAACGGATAAATGAGTGAATAAATGCAGCAGTGTAGTTGTCTGTGGACTCTTAATGGGTTCATCGAAAAACATTATTGATTGTTTAATTAATCAAATGAACTTAACTATTTTTAAAGAGCACATTTAATCAGCCGCTGCTGCGTAAAAATGCCGTACTTGTGGTTAAAACAGAAAGGTAAAACTAATGAAATGGAAAAACAAAATAAATAAATAATAACTACAAATAATCCATCCATTCATTTTCTATAGCCGCTTCTCACTAGGGTTGCAGGCTTGCTGGTGCCTATCCCAGCTGTCTTCGAGCGGTAGGCGGAAGACACCCTGAACTGGTTGCCAGCCAATTGCAGGGCACAAAGGTATGAACAACCATACACATACTCAATCACACCTAAAGACAATTTAGAGCGTCCAATAGACCTGCTCTGGACGTTTTAGCTGTGTTGGAGGAAGCCGTAACGAACCCGGCGCGAGCTGGAATTTAACTGAAACCATTGGTCCACCAAGCCACCCAGTACAATTAATATGCATTAAAAATTAAAAAAAAATACAATAAAAAAAAACACAACAGTCCTGAGTCTCATCTTGAGTCGAAGGTCAAATGATAGAAATGTGTCTTCAGACAAGCTGAGACATGTTGGCCAGGTAAGGGGACTTTGCTGACATTTAACATAAGGTCATTCTAAAGAGAAGGGCCTGCATCAGAAAAAGTTTAAATTCCCACTGTTTCCGCTTAATCCACAGCACCTTCGGTAGCATCTGGTCCACAGACCTGAGGCCACAGGCAGATGTATGAGGGTGAAGGAGCGCTGCAAAGTAAGGTCAGGCAAGTACGTTTTACGATTGTGTAACAAGTAGAAGTACCTTGAAATGAAATGTACAGGGAGCCATTACAGGGAGTGCAGAATTGGCGCGACGACGTATGCTCCCTCTTATGAGCACCAGTTAGAAAGCAGCTTTTTGAACCAACTGGAGTTGCTTGAGGTAGGACTGGGTACAGTCATCCATCTTGTCAAAAGTAACTATTCCAAAACAGTGCATACAAAAGTAATTAATGCAAGTAATGCATTACTTTTTACTGTAACGCGGTAATGTAATGTACTACAAACAAAAAAGCAATATTGTACTCGTTACAAATGAGAGTTACGTAATGCATTACAATGCATTTTTAGCCTAAAATTTGCCAAAAACACCGCAAGATCGGAGGAGAAAAGTCCGGGGCGAAATGTTTACTTGCTGATCTATTACAGCTAAGATGAAACGGCAGGTTGAATATGGACAATAAATACACAAGATAGACATACAACCATTACTTTCAGTTCGTCAGAGATAAAGATAAGGATAATGTAATTGTTTGATGCACTTTGTGCGCGACACCACTTTGCGAAGTAGGACAAGTAATTTGACAAACCACTTAGAGTGGGGCCATATTAACGTGAAGTTAGCGAAACTAAAACACGCAGAGGATTGAGCTCTCCCGCTGAGGGATGACACTTCAACATCAAGAGGTTAGAAGATTCGTTAAGAGATATGCTGCCACTTTCCACAATGGATTCACCTGCATTTGGAAACCTTGTCAGCAAGATCCCTGTCGCAACTAGCAATATTGGCAAGGTAAGCTAATGCTAATTTTCACTGGACAATTGCTTTTAATAATTGTCCATAAATAATAAAAAATAAAATTGTCTATAGATACACAAATTCTAGGGTAGCTGCTAATGTTAGCCCCACTGAAACCATCTATTTTTGAAAATAATCACTAACCTAACCAACTGATCTTGAATTTGAATATTAACATTGAAATTGTGAAATGCATTAATTGTTTTTTCGTACAACAAAAACAATGCATCACTATGCTGTGAAGCTAAATTACAAAGGGATTAAAAAAATGTATCTTGTCTTTAAAAGGTTTACAAAACAATACAATACATGTGAAATGACTTGTACCGGTTTTAGGTTTAAGCCAACCTTTCACTGGATGTGTAATGAGCATAATGAGCTGCAGTTAGAATGCCAAATCCATATTTCCAGTTACGGTGTTGAGAATAATATAAAAGTAACGCAATGGTAGTGTAATGCATTACATTTCAAATGCAGTATTATTGTAATGTAACCAATTACTTTGAAATGACAGCAACAAGTAATAAATAATGCATTACAGTTTGGAAGTACCTTGCCCAACTCTGTTGAAAGGCAAGTTGTCTAAATAGTTTTGAGATCGTTATTTTATTTTATTTTGTTATTATTTCTCTCTGGGATTTCTTTTTCCGCGTAAAAGATTGGGTTTGATAAATAGATAAACCAAAATTTAAAGAACAGTGGTACTTGTAAACTGGGACCTAAATGAACCATGCAACCGATGTCATGACCATTATGGATCCCTTAGGCCACAAAGACCAAACCAGACATACAAAACAGAGTGTGTGAGTACTTGAACATGACTGAAGAGCACTGCTATTATAAATGAGCCCGGCAGGTTGCTCTGTCCATTTCAAGAGGCCTGTCTCGTCATATTGGATTACATTTCATAATGATAGGGCATGGGCACAGCTGCCATTTTCCTAATTTGATTCCGACCCCCAGAACAATGCCAATAAACTAACCTTAAAACAGCAGGACTTAGTCATTAGATCATTATCTGCTCTTGCCATGGGGCCCCGGATCTTTAAAATGCCAGTAGCTAATTTGCTCATTTATGCTTTATTGGGTTATTAGTGTTAGACTCAAAGTGTCAACCAAGCAAGCATGTAATCAAACACACCTAATTTAAAATGTGTAACAACTGCTGCAGCAAGGATCCAACATCTAAGGTCTGTTACAGAATTAGGCCTAATTTCAGTGACTGGTTGCTAGAGAAGAGGAGTAGCCGTCCTATATAAAAGATTAGATAGGGTGCAATTTACGCAGGCTCTTACACACGTGATTTGCGACTAAAGATTTCTTCCACTCACGTCTCTCCAATTTCAGAAGAACACCATCTCAACGGTGCTAACTTTATGTTGTTCTTTGACTAGAATCTTAAGTGGTAAACTTCTTCATGTATTTAATAAATGAGTGTAACGTTCACAACTGTTTGATAGTGCCAAAACAATTTATAAATAGTCCAATTAAATGCACAACACCTTCCAACACTTCACCTCACAATTTTACATTCTCAGACGTCACGACTCAACTAGCATTTGTCTCTTTATTCACATGGCATCTAGGGTTTCACTCAGATTGGCTGTGTGCCCACTCCAAAGCACTCCTAACCTGTTGCGGTTGTGATGTCAATGCCTTGCAATGATTTCTTAACCGTAGATTTTTCACAGCGGAGGGCAGCTTTCAAAATGTTAAATTAAAACTGCAAATAATTGAAACAACTGAAGAATTTAGGATGTATGCATAAGTTGCCTCTTCCTGATCTACAATAATGTTTTCAGTTGAACAAATCAACTGCACATTTCCACCAATGTTAAAATGTTCTTTTACTTTAATTTTCTTTAGACATTAAGAAAAAGGTGGATACTGCTCGTGTCCATATGGAACTATTCAAGTATTTCCTACCTGAATTTGTTGTACAAAATAGAATGCTACTTTACAAAGCAGTTAAACAGACAGCTTCACAAAAAAATAATATGTTGTCCACCATATTCAGGTCTGGAGGATAAACTCAGCTTGAAACAGACAAGTCAACAAACTCATGTAAGTTATTTATTTTTTCTGTATACCCTTAAACAGTTAATATCAGCTTTGGTATACATTTTGATGTTGATAAGGTTTAGAAAATATTTGGAAGCAGTGATAGACACAATACAGTAACAAAGTTCTTTCAGAATTCAAAGGCCTCTCACTACTGAAATGCAGGACGACAAAAAAAAAGAGACTTTTGGCCCACAAATAGCTGAGAACCTAGTTTAACGTGTGAGTGACATAGCAAAACTATCACTTGACAAATAAATTACTGTAGTGGTTTACAAATGAACACATTTACAGTAAAAACAGCAATTTAAAAGTAATTATTTATATTAGGGAACCATATTGCTGAAAATGAAATATGCAATAAAGTATCACCATGAAATATTTATAACAAAAGTAATAGTCAATTGGGCCACCAGTGGTACCAGTGTGTTATTCCATTATCTTAAGAGAAATTGTATCTTGGTTGATAGTTCAACCCTGTTAAGCAATTCAAGCTAATGAGCTGACAGACATTTTCACTTCCATATTCAACCATTCCCTCAGTCAGAGAACTGTACCCTCCTGCTTCAAGAACACTACCGTTGTGTCCATCCACAAGAAGAGCTCCCCCACCTGCCTGAATGACTACCGGCCAGTCGTACTCACTCCAACCAATATGAAGTGCTTTGAGAGAATGGTCCTGACCCACATTTGGAGCAGCAAACCAGACACACTGAACCCCATGCAGTATGCCCACCAGCCCAACATGTCCACCGCAAATGCTATCACTGCTGCCCTGCACATCCCTCTTGCACAATTGGAGAATAAAGATTCCAACATCTAGATATTTTTATTGACTACAGCTTTACGTTTAACACAGTCATTCCTCACAGACTCACAGACAAACAATCTCCATTTGACTACAACCCACCGCTGCAACTGGTTGCAGGACTTTCTGACTGGCAGACCATGGTCTGTCAGGATAGGGAACAGGATTTGAATCATAATCATCACCAACACTGGAAGACCGCATGGGTGCGTCCTCAGTCCCATCCTCGACACCCTGTTCACCCACAACTGGCTGGCCTCCCACAAGGACAATGTCATCCTGAAGTTTGTGGAGGACACCTCCATGATAGGATGCATCACCGGTGGTGATGAAGCAGCTTACAGGATGTTAGGTGGCCAGACTGGTGGCGTGGTGTGAGGACAACAGCCTCACCCTCAACACAGACACGACCAAAGAGATGATAGTGGATATGACTGTTATGATTGACCTTGGAACTCGAACAGATTAAGGACCCAAGCCAGCCACACGATGAGGTGGATAGTTTATTAACTGACAAGGAAGAAAAAGAGGCATTCAAAGCATGGCAAAACAATGATCTACTGCGCAACAATGACGAAGTAGAGGAGGACTCATCAACCACTGCTCATCCAAGGTTATGAACCTAGGTGTCCGCATCAGGTAAGACCCCACCTGGACACTAAACACCATACAGCTGGTGAAGAAGGCTCAGAAGCGTCTATACTTTATGCGGAGGCTGAGGAGGTTTAGTATGTCACCAAGGGCCCTCAGCAACTTCTACAAATACATTGTTGACCCTATCCAAACCAGCTGCATCACTGTGCGGTACGGCAACTCCACTGCTATGGAGCGCAAACACCTGCAAAGTATGGTCAATTGCCTTCCCTGCAGAGCATCTACCTGCTCAGATTCCACAGGAGAGCTGCCTCAATCCGTCAGGAATCCGTCCCAATACGGACTGTTCACTCACCAGACCTTTCAGGTCATTGGTACATAAGTGTAAAATTCAGAACTCGTAGAACCAGAAACTCTTTCTTACACTCTCCCTGATCAGACTCAACAGCTACTAGTGGAACAATACAACTAAAAATCTCATACAGCTGTGACTATGCCAAGACCATGCAGCTTATTTCAGAATTTTTGCAGTTTTTATGCTGCTCTTTATTTTGCTCACCACTTGTAAATAGCCGAACCTAAGCCACCATGCACAAATGCACATTATTTAATCTACCATGCACACTTGCACATTATCGTGGGTATCTTGCACATTTTGAAAGGTACAGTATCCGTACATAACCTACAGTTAATACTTGTGGTCTGTTACCTGAGTGCTGTTTTTAGCCTGTTTTTTGTCTTAACTCGCAACTTACTTTTACATTTGTGCGGATGGCAAAGTAAGAATTTCAGTGTATGGAGAAATTTGTTTCTACACTGTTCACATGACAATAAACATTTTGGCTTTGACTTGACTCGAAGTTAATGCATTCACCATAACATATTTTACTTGGGCCTGTGGTTATGCCATTATAGTAAAATTTTTGTCCTTGCCCCTGCAACTTGAGTTCACATACGGCTGTTCAGATTTTGGTTTGGCAAGGACCACACATACTTGGAAATAGGAAAATGATTCCACAAAACAGTGTGCTCACGGGAATCACTTCTTTTTGTTGCACTGAATGAGTATTTTTATAGATGTTTAAGATGCCCAACGATGTGAGTGGTAATTGAATGCACGTCCAGTAAACTGCAAGAGTAAATACAGTACTCCCTTTCTTTTGCTTCTCCATCAGCTATTGATCGCTGAATGCAAGGACTTTTTTTTTTCTTGTTGCAAAACCTTGTTCAAAAAATTTTAAATCAATTGGCACAACATCCCGAGAGGCAGGGATCGACACACGTCTCTAAGGCCATGTCCAAGTAAACTCTCAATATTTGAGAGTGTGGTAAGACCAAAGAGTTTAGTGTGCACCTGAACACAGGGCGCAGGCATGGCACATTCGGCATCAGTGATGCGTTCAGGCGTGTTCATGCTTGCGTGCCAGTTGAGAAGGGGGAAATGAATAATGCAAGTCACCAAGTGATGGCTGGGCAAATAAGAGAAGACAATGTAAACAATAAATTGTTTCTAGTTCATTTGAAGGGCCGACTGTGTGGCCCGAGTCTAGGGAGAACTGCAAAGAGCCTATCATGGGAGAATCCATTTGCCGGCTATATATACACACCTGTGATGTCAACACACAGCGTGAGACTGCCACAGGGACAGATAATGGGATAGGAGATGGGATGGCCTGTAGCAAATTTTGTAAGCTATTTTAGGTTTTACATGTTTTTTCTCATTTTTTCCTAAATGTTGGTATGCGTGTGTGCGTGTGTGTGGTTTTTACCATCAAATTATCACAATGGCAAATTGACTTGAGATGTTTGTGTCATTGAAAACATGGTTTGCCATTTGGTGTGGCCTAGTGGTGACATATCGTATCGCAGACTTATTGCTCAAGTAACATGGAATGTCATCAGTATTGGGTAGGTTTTACGATTTAAAAAAGTCCATAGCAACGCAGCGCATCGTCTACTAATCTCTTATATTCACACGCTTTGATTACAATTTGAACTTTTTGTCTGCTCTGAAATAAAAGTCAAGAACTTAAGTAGGTAGTTCCTGTGCTATAAATTGTATAAATCCAAAAACTGACATTGCTGTCCAGCATGTTCATTTTTGTCAATAACACAAAACTGATCTTCCATACGCCTGGTTTTGTCAAAACACGCCACCTATATTTTTCAATTCATATTAGACTTGAGCTCTGTCTCCTTTTAGATCCCCATTTTTAAACGTGTATTCAGTTCATCTTCCTCCAGGAACACAGTTAATATTAGGATTGTGCCAATTAGCTGCGTACACAAGGGAAGAGGGACAATAATGAGAGGAACGGAGAGCAAGAGGGAAACAGAGAGAGGTAAAACGTGACACAGGGAGAAAGACAAAACAAGAACTGACAGCAGAATATCTACAGGACGGGGCAACAGAGAGCATAGAAGGATGAGGGCAAAGTGTCCAAAAGGAGAGAGGGACAAAACAACGGAACAAAGTTGACAGCCATAAAGACACAAATTATGCCAATGAACTAGAGCAAAAACATAAAGTTGCAGTAGGGAAAATGCAAGACAGACTCACAGAAAGAGCCTCATCTTCAAAGGTAAATTTAGATTTTAAGAGTGAGTGACCGATAGCTGCCCATGTGACCGTGCTGATCTAACAGGACTTGGCTTTAGTGCAGCTGTTCCTCTTGCTTTCGTCTCCATCGCTGGGGAAAACTCTATTCCAGTGTGAGCTTCTATTTATAGACTCACCCGGGGAGACAAGAAACGAGCGAATCTCAACACGCTCTGTTCGTCCTGTTTGCTATTTTAATGGCAGTACAGTTACCCAGTGTCCCTGGGTTACAAGCCGACACTGGGTCACGCCGCAAAGGGAATCGGGGCGGTGAACAGGGAGTCCTGTGTTGTGCAAATGCACACGGGCTCAGGTGGAAGACTGTATTTGATAACACCGTGTTTTTTTTTTCCATGCTTATGTTTACTAAAGCTAAAACAGACATCAAGTAAAAAACTAATCAGTGTTTTTGATGACACCATGTTTTTTTTTCCATGCTTATGTTTACTAAAGCTAAAACAGACATCAAGTAAAAAACGAATCAGTGGTCCGGATGTGTGAAAAGCAATATCGCCATTGTCTGACTACGGTAGCACCTTGGGGAGACTGGCCTGGATGTTGCCATAGAAGCACTTTTACCAGAACACGATAAACACATCTAATGCCTTGCCGAGTCAGTTTAATTATAGTATGATCTCTTTTCAGTCATACTACAACCTCACAAAGCTCTTCATTTTTAGTCCATCCTGTATCATAGCAGCATAACAACAGCAAAATAACATGAGCCACAATCTGATCTAAAGGGTGTTTGTTGCCAGAGTCAACTGCACATGGATGTACAATAAAAATAAAATAAAAATAAAATAAAAAGGAACAGTTACAGCAATTGTAACTCATTCCCAATTCACCTACCACTACACTGGCAATGATCAGTTGTTTCAAGGTGACTAATGCCGCTTTTTCGTCAGTCTGAGGGTTGCACCGAAACGGCCTCACCTGTTCGCAAATGTTCACGTTTACATTAGACTTTTCCAGGGTAAAGTGGTTCCAGCTTAACTGCTTTTTAGGACCATCTCTAAAGGAGTTCTGGCCGAAATGCTTTAGTTCAAGATCTATAGTGATTACCAGTAGTCGACAAGGCTAATAATTGATATTTTAAGCCAATAATCATTTCCGTGAAGAAAGGAACATTTATTGCAGTAAAAGGGATTTTTTGTGAATAAAACAAACCCCTGGAACTTCTTTTAATTGATTGAGATCTCTCTATCAACAATGAAAACCTCTCCTGTGGCTAATGGACAGGCATGCATGCAAGCAGCTAGCTGGTTATTAGCCTGCATGCTGCTTAGGTCTCCACTGTTTACTAGTGTGGGTTAGCCTAGAATCCCGCTGGAATTCAAGACAAGGCAATGTAAACTCATTTATATAGTGCAATTTAATACACTAAATAATTCAATGTGCTTTTCATGGTTAATAGTTTGTCTCTTTAGACTTACCCACCTTTAAAACATGATCTCTCTCCTACCATGCTCTGTGCCAGTGTGTGTGTATGGGATCACTGCCATACTGTATATGGCTTTCACTAGTGATTGGCTGTGATTCTCGCATAGCTAGCCAGTCAGATGCTGCTATGGGTGATACAGTGCTGGAGTGAGGCTCCATTACAGAATGTCAGAGACGTGCACGATCAGAGGCATAGGATTATTTTTTTTAAAAAAGGCGATGCCAATATGCACCAATACGGTGAATATCGGCCCCGATAATGATAATCAGCCCGATCCAACCAATCATCGAGCCATCCCAACTCTGAAATGGCAGTCTGGGACAATATCATCACTGTCAAGCAAGGAGCTTGGCTGAACAAATCAAAGTCAAGTTTATTGTCAATTTCTTCACATGTGCTTAACATACAAAGGAATCGAAATTGCGTTTCTAACTATCAAAGTGACAGCCTATACAATAAACCTAAGAGTGTTTTTACAACCGCTGTTAACCCTATTGTCATGCCACATGTACAAAAAGTTTGGGTAAAGCACACAATCGCAACAGCCCCTCGCCAAGTCCCACCGAGTTTCATTCAATTCAATAAGAGAGGTCTCTGCAGCCAGGAATCTTTGCTGCACCAGCTGCCATTAAATGTAGTGTCCATTTAATGGATAGCAGCAGCTTTTGGTGGCCACCAGAGGGCTTCAGATTCATTCACTTAATTTAAGGAGGAATTTTTTCAATTTTTTTTTTTTTAGCATTTTTGGGGAAGGGAGGCTGAGGGGACATGTTAATCCCAGGGACCTGAAGCAAAGTTGTTGTTTTTTTTTTTCATTAAACTATAATCATTACTTTATTTACGATTAATATTAAATTATTGTCTTTGGTATGTTTATTTAGTTGTTTTTTTTTTAATTCATAAAATGTATTTTTTTTGTTTGAGTTTAAAATGTCAGACTGTATATGAATGCACCATATTTTTTGTCCTTGCGTTACCAGCAAGCAGAAACATTTGTGCCGTGAATACCACTGTAATTTGATGAGCTGTTTCTTAGGGTCCTTAATGAGCGATGGAATATGATTCTTTAATGCCAGCGTGATAATGTTGGTAGCTAGGTAATCTGATGGCACTCATAATTTGGGATAAAGGGGTTGCAAGGACAATTCAAGCTAATAGGAATTGAAACACCACTCTGAGGTAAAACTAAAAATGTAAAATAACAAAAGCTTGCAATTGCTATTTAATTGACATCTATGTATTATTTGAGCTCTTTAGTCTAGGTGAGGTGTAGCGCATTTTTTTTTTTTTAGTTAAGTTTGAAGCCTAACACTAAAACTGCTATGAGAGAGAGCAGCAACATTGGGTAGAATCCATGTTGTGCCTGGTTAGTAGCTCTGTTTTTATGTTTCTTTAATATGAATTGAAGTTGGCACCCATTTTGGCCCCCATTTTGGCCCTCTCTGTGTGAGTTTTAAGCAATCCAATAATGTGCACAATCCCAGGGTAAACATTGTTGGTATCATCCAGCTCAATCATAAGAAAATGAAAAGCTTATCCATCTCCGCAATAACATCAGCACACTTTGGACTCCCTTTTAAACCTTTCAGGCCAGAGTGGGATTGGACAGGTTGTGGATGGTGAACTAGTAAATAGATGGTATCCGCCAGCAGAATCGTTTCAACGTTTATCAGCACACCAAGAGTGAAAGACATTCTTCACAAAAGCCAAAACTAAGTACACTTTAACCCAGTTTGTGATGTTACTCCTTCCGCTGGACAGAAACAACCACAACCTCATAAAGAATGCCTTCCAGCGGAGGATGTCATCCTTTTATGACTCTCCACTCAAATAGAAGTCAGTTTACTTGTGGACCAAAAGAAAATTGTTCAAAAGAAAAACTAAAGAAAGACTATGAATATCCTGTACCATCTGGTTGAATGAGAACACAGACTGCTCATCACCCATTGATACAATCTTTAAAGCTCCAGTAGTTCTGGGCTAAAAATAGATGACGCTGTGAATAGAGGGGGATTAAAAAGGTCACCGTTCGTCATCCATAACATCTTTGAATTTGATCATTTTAGTGTCAGCAGAAAATAGTCGACGAATAGCTTAAGTGGTGGAAAAGCTAAAGATGGGCTTTATACAATGATCTCAATCTGATGTGAAAGCTTGGCTAAGAGCAAGGAATTGAGTTATAGGACACGTTAGATGACACCCAAAGAGATTTATGAACAAACTATGCTGAACGAAAAAGACAAATTATAAAAGGAAGCAAATATGCTGTAGGCTTTTCTGAAACTAAAAGCTCTTAACATTTGGTACCAATCGTACATGACTGCGGAGTCATCGAGTTGAATTTTATAGTAGTTCTGGGAACAGCTACTAAATCCTAAACCAGCCATTTGGAAACTTGATCCTGGATCAGAAAATTACAGATGATCATAAACGACTGAATAACCAGCTATGTATGGATGCAACGTGGAACAACAGAATTGATTGGACACCAGACATTGTAGGGATATGAGGATATTATAGTACTTTACAATTTAGTCCATTAGTAGTTGGACAATTTCATGTACAAGTTGGTTACGATTTCGGATTCAAAGCAGACCACATCACTTGTCAAGTATGTTGGAGACAGCGTCAGCATGGACATGCGATGGCATGTCTTTGCAATTATAAACCAACAAACTAAAATTTTGAATTTACGTCAGAAAATCTTTCCTACTCTAAATCCGATTTGTCAGAAACTCATGTTCAGAGTGTTTGCTTTGTTTAAAAAAAAAAAAAAAGAAGAGCGTTTTCATATCCCCAGACTATAACTTGCAGCCTCTTGAGCCATTGCTCTGCTTGGACTGCTTTTGACAGTTGCAAAAAGAACTCACAGAGTAAAAATCCAAAACACAAGATATTCATGGCTGCACACAGTCAGGCCGTGATAACAAATAATAGAGCACATAATTACATGCAGACGGAGGCGTGCAGTTTTAACGAATGACTAGGCAGTGAAAAAAGATGACAAAGCTTATTCACGGGATATCATTACACAGACAAAGACAAATAAATAACATCCGTTGGTGTCTGAATTAATAAATTGTGGAACGTGTCTGTTTGTGTTCCAATGAATGTTATTCAATCACTGTGAGTAAAAAGCCACAGAGATCCTTCATTAAAAAGCAGAGATATGATGCTCTGGGGCGTGAAAGAGTTGCCCAATAAGAAGAAATTCTCTAGATCCCTGCTGATCTTGAATGATATCCAAGATCATTGTCCCATGTTGCATAAGCAACATTTCCGATAATGGCAATTACCACCAAGTACCATTTGATTATACATAGCTAGGATCGAAACAATCATTAAAAAAAAAAAAAAAAATCACTAACGGTAGCAAACAATGTAGCTATGCAGCAGTAATATACGCCACTGTCATGGTTTGTTGGGTTGTGGGTTTATTTTGAGGGGTTCTGTTTCTGTTTACGTTTATAGTTCCGGTTTCTGCCCCTGTCGCGTCTGCCTGCGTTAGTTTTGATTTAGTCCACCTGTCTGTTACCTGCGCCTCGTGTCCTCCAATCTGCTCCCTTTGCCTGTTGTCCCTGCCCAGCTGCCATGTGTTAGTTTGATTAGTTTGTGAATGTATTTAAGCCTAGTGTCTGTTACAGCCCGTGTCGGATCATTGTCTCTGTCACGTCATGTCATATTGTCTCTATCGTATTGTTGTCTCGTAGTCCCGTCTTGCCCCGAGTCCCTCAGCTCCGTGTTTTCCTGCCAGCCTGTCCATAGTGTTTTGCTTTCTGTTTTGCCAGCCTGCCTGCGCCCTTAGTTCGAGTTTTTTGCCGTCCTGTTTTTCTCGCTTTTGTTCCCGTTCGTTTATAAATAAATGGATTTAATCAACCCCCTGTCCCGACGCTCCCCTGCTTTTGGGTCCTCCTCCTCTGCAACCATGCCGGCCTCCTCAACCGCCGTACTCCCCCGTGACAGCCACAATGTTGAGCCATCATTCCTTTCTGCCCTGTGTCTTTTCGTGTATCATATTTTGCAAATCTTAAGTATTGGTAACTCTAGCTGGTACAGTATAAAATTAACATTAGGCTCCCACATTTACATTCATTTTATTTAAGATTAGTCTCATTCACTGGTTACTGTTCAAAGAACAAGATCAGGATTGTGCCACCAATTGAAAAGTTTTTTGTGAACTGGTCCTTTTTATCTTCAAAGCTCGCAATATTCTATGAAAACCTGCAATGGGCTGGCAAAGAGTTGAGGGCGTCACCCGCCTACTGCCGGAAATCAGATGGGATAGGCGAGGATAAGCGACTCTAGAAAAGGGATGGATTCTATGAAAAGTAACAGCCGGAAGTGTCCGGAAGACTATTTAATGCCGGGGTTTCAAACTCATTTTTATGGTGGGCCACATTGTAGTTATAATCCCCCAGGAGGTTGACTTTTTCCCATGACTGCTTGAAAACAATGCCAGTTTTATCTCTTCAAGGTCAGATGGACAGTTTTGTGGAGTGGAACTTGGAGTGGGAGTAAGTGTACTGTATGGAACTGTGTACGAGAGTGTGTGCGTAAGTGTGTGTGCGTGCGTGCTTGAGTATGTACTGTATATATGATTGATTTATATTGCATCAATGGCACCATCATTTAGCCTCTTGATGAATCAGAATGCAATGTTGGCCCTTATAAGGCAAACCTGAAAAGTGTGGTGGCTGATGATAGAACAGAAAGAACTCCACCAATCATTTATGTCCTTCGAGCTTTGGCAGTGAGCACTCCTAAAGAATGTGCCAGGAACGTAATGCAATGTTGTTCTAAGATTTAAATAAGAAAAATGAGGATTTTTATGTATGGTAGAGCACAATTAAAGGGGAAGATATGACATTATTACAAATGTTAATATTTGGTCAAACAATGTAATATCCATGACACAATTAACAATGTTTTTCAAATCAAAAAATAATGATCGTAATAACAGTAGAGTATTTCATGGATTTTTAACTATGCTACAAAAATGTTCCCCAGCGGAAGAGCAACACAGTCAAAATGGAGATGATATCATTCACAGTGGTGCCTGGTGCGTTGGTGACTTTTCTTCTGATTCATGTCTTTGTCCACTTGATTGAGTTTGCTGTCAAGTTCCATTGCTGGCGTTTATTTGGTCAAAAACATCGTCAATTATGGCCGGCACATCCTCAAATGCAACAGCGCCAGCGAGCGGACACAAACAGTATCAAGAGAACTTTCTTTGGTTGTCTCAAACAGTAAACTAATAAAATCAAGATATAATATCGTTTATTATATATATTATTATATATATTATATCGTTTATATTGTTGGTTATAATATAATATAATCTAATAAAATATATATATGTATATATATATATATATATATATATATATATATACACAGTATCCATACTGTGGGCTATTAATCACAATTATTCATCATCGTCTATTTATTGCACTTTTAAAAAAAAAAAAAAGCAGTAAGTACTGTATAAACAAGTAAAAATAGACTAAAATAAATAAATTAAATCATAATTAAGGCAAAAACTTACTGAGAGCAAACCATTGAAATAAATGAAGCCTACACATACAACAGACCTACAACATATATATATATATATATATATATATATATATATATATATATATATATATATATATATATATATATATATATATAGGGCTGCACGATAGATAGATAGATAGATAGATAGATAGATAGATAGATAGATAGATAGATAGATAGATAGATAGATAGATAGATAGATAGATAGATAGATAGATAGATAGGAGTCATATCCATAGAATCATTTGAAAACAGCATCCTCTGGCAACCTCTATTCCTAAAAGGTCCTTAAAAGGTTTTATCCTCAAGTGGATGAAAAGAAGGTAAAACAAAACAACTAGAGCGATTTTCCAAGGCCAAGTGCTGTCTTCGCGCTGATGCCAAGCAGGTTTGCACCCTCTCTAATGAGCTTCCCGCCTAAACGTAGCTTTTGTCAGACCCAAGCAGGCCAAGACCAAACATGTTACCACCAGACAGGAAGGTGTTAGTGTTTTCTACTAAGGAATTCAGCCAAGGTTGTAGCGTTTGCCCTAATTGGCTCCACACTGTCAAACCTGCAATGATCAGAACACTGCTCTACAGTATAAAGAGCAGCGATATTTTTTAAAGTGGCAGCAGGAGCTTGGAGGAAGGCTTCACAGTGGCTGACGTTAGCTTTGACTTAGTGTCATTGCACGCTGAAAGGTAAATGTTTTACTTTGTTTGTGATATTAAGCACAGGCCCAGTGGGTCGTGTAATTGAACTTTACTTTAGTAAATACTGTAGTTTGTGTACTTATTATGACACATATTCCACATTACTCAACAGAGCTTTGGGATGATTTATTTAAACTGTGAATTCCACTCCGTTAGGAGTGTTGGGCCTGTCGGCCTGCTTGAAAATTCAACCAAAATATTTGGTGGTTTTACAATTTTTTAGACAACTGCCATGAAAACGGAAGAAAATAATACATAACAATGAAACCTACAAAATACACACCATAGTCTTACACCTGTAGAACCATAAGTACTGGGGTTAAATAGGACATAAATCTACAAGTGTTTAAAATATTCCACAAACAAAATGTGCTTTAACCCAGTAGTGTGACCATTTAATATCATCCATTATTTATCCATCCATTTTCTATAGCCGCTTTTCCTCATAAAGGTCGCAGGCTTGCTGGTACCTATCTGTGCCCCAACCCCCCACCCCTCTTACTGCCACCTGAAATAGTTGCTAGCCAATTTCAGGGCACACCGCAACTAACGAACATTCACGCATCCAATCAAAAGAAACATTTTGTGTGGCCAACACCTGCTATGCATGTTTTTTGAGTGCGTGAGGAAGCCGGAGTCCCAGGAGAGAACTCACACGGGCTCAAGGGGAAACATGCATACACCACACAGAAAGGCTGGAGCCAGCTGAAATTGACCTTGGGTCCCTTAACTATGACGCGGACGTGCTAATCACTAATCCATCGAGCCATCCTATCCTTTGTTTATATTGTATTGCCATTATATACAGCGCTGCAAATATTTCTTTTGTCGTGGGTTAGTCACATGAGTAAGAGGACGTAGTGTTTGTATGAACCCTTTCTTTCAAAAAGTCTTCCACAATGTCATTCTCAGTGTTGCTCCCACATTAACCAATTTCAACCCATCAGTCACAAAAATGACCATAAAGATAATCCTATTTATTAGGCTCTATAAATGATTTTTCAATCATTTTTCATGAAGTACTGAAATACTACAATGTGTAGATGAAATGTGGGCAATGTCACGTTACGAAATATTGTCACATGACCAGAGCTGTTTACTTTGTGGTTGCACTTCGAGAGAAAGATGACAGCCTCATAGCTCCCAAACAAAAGGTCAGTTAAGTATGTTAAAACAAACATAGAACAAAGATTTTTCGTACACATGATCTTTAATATGATATATGCATTCGTACTTACTCAAATTGGTTTGGTGTGTTTGCACAATGAGTAATTACATTGTTGTGAGCAGTCATAAAACATACTTTTTTTTATCAACTATTTCACTTTTTTTTTAAAGTTCTTGATTACTTCAAAGGGTTACCAATGGCATATGATTTGGATGTTTTCATGCCTAGGAAAAATCTGGTCTTAAATGGGTTACGTGCAACATCTGTGTGCACTCAGCGATGTCAAGATATTGAAATATAACCTTGCCTCACTCTAGAGACAAATGGGCTTCAAGTGAAATACATGCTTGTTTAAAAGAACACAACAATTATACATTCTCTTTTGTATGAACGGCAAACATAAATGTTGAATTATTTGGCATATTAACCGAATCAGTAACGACTTCTTAATAGGACTAGTTGTTAAAGATCCCTAATATGCAGCTCATCAATTTGCCGTCGTTGAAGATGTCCTCTTGGGCGGGGTTGAATTTGGCATTGACCACGTGGTGCGACCAGCCCGCCACATCTTCAGTTGTTTGCCCCAGACATCATCGGGTGTTTCGGACGCTTACAACAAGACCCACTCTGCCAGGGATGGTCCACCACGGGATGATCAGCCCCCGGGTGTGTAGTGTGCGGTGACACCATGTGGTCGTTTGGCATCTCATGTTGCGTCCTTACGTTTCAGCCACAGCCAGTGACTGCTCCGTTCTGCTGCAGTGGCAAGTTCTTTAATTGTCTTGCGTCGGGCCTGCCCTCTGATCCTTACTTCCTTCAGAAGCCCTGTGGTGGACGTGGCTACAAAGCCTCTACAGCCGATCTCCACTAGACACATGTTCACGTTCCAGCCCCGCCCCTCTCCTTCAGCTGCTAGGTCGGCATATCGCAGTCTCTTCCGTTGAAATACGATCAATGGCATCTTCCCATGGGACGATCTGTTCAATGATGAAGGCACGCTGGCGAGACTTGGACCAGATGACTAGGTCTGGTTTAAACCTGATTTAAACCATTAGCTCATCAACAGGCTCTGCTGGAGCTTGAAAATAATCCCCATCATTTGAAGCAGGTGTGTTTGAGAGAGAAAACTGGAAAACATGCAGGACACCGGCCCTCGAGGACCGGAATTGCCCATCCCTGGTATAAGGGAAATATAGGGAAGATTTGAGGGTGTTCCTTAGTGAGCGATGTCACAAACCAGACAAAGCTATGATCTGGTGTTTTCTCAGATCAGGTAGGGGTGGTGCTGAGAGTGCATTAATGAGCAGGAATTCTCAGCGAAAAAGTTCAAGTACCATGTTATAGCCCCACTAAAAAGTGCAAAAAAAAAAAAAAAAATGTGCTGGGAGGTCTATATTTAAATTTGGCATGAGTTTCTGTACATCATCTCCAAACATGAATGAATTAACAGTGATACTGAGGGACAACATCTTCAGAATCTCCACATCATGCCACACACTCTAAAAGCCATCAATGCATCGGTAGAAGATCACGATAATGAGACCTGGCTCTCAAAGGGGAGAGCTTCTAATCATATTGCTCTGGTTGAGCTTCTCTTGAGCTTGCCCAAGTAGAGTCGCGGAAAAAGTCAAGCATGAAAGACGAGCGTCAGTATATAAAATTAAATGTGAATAAAGTGGGATGAGGTAGGAGATATCAGTGGGAGAGGAAAATGACAAGATCAAGTTGGAATGAAGCCCACTTTAAAGAATAAGCTCACACTACATTCAGACGCATTTATTGGTCACTTCATTAGGTACACCTTGACAATTTAAAGACTTCCAACGAAACATAAACTAAGATTATCTGCTTTAATTTACACTGCCTAAAGATGTATTGTACATGTTCACTACTGATGTTGTAGGACACATTTATGATCATTAAATGACCTGTGGACCAGACTGTCAATACTGTAGACTAGCAAACAATACTTTAGTGGGATATGTTGTGTGTTCACCCATTAAAATGATTTATTATTACTGAAATTATCTTTTCAAATGAGTGAGTAGTAATTTTCTTGAAAATATAGTAAACAACATTAAATGGCCGAAATGATTGAAAGAAAAAATAAAGGCAATGATTTAGAGAACTGTCCTTGATTTGAGAACAGCTGAGAGGTTAACAAACGCAAGTATAAAATATCTTTTGACTGCAGGCTCATTACATCATTTTACATTTGAATCTATTACTCATGCAAAATTTCACCTTTTTTAATTTTTCTTTGGGGGGGGGCTTTAGAAATTGGGTACCATGGAACGATCACTAAAGACCGTTTGTTTCTATCCCCATTTGCGTCTAGTGGCTAAGGTTGTGTTTCTTCAACTGTGACCTGAGCAAAGGAAGCACAGCGACCTCAGCTAACAAGCTCCATTAGGATGAGCTGGGGCAGACAGCCAGTGCGTGTGCCTGTTGAAGTCTACAGAGAATCAGCGTGTTTATGCAGCGGCGCAGCTAAGCAATCTGCCCATATTTATAGGCAAGGTCATCGCCTTTGAAGGAACACTGGCTTGTGTGGCGTTGCAGCGTTGAGGCTTCGTGTGATCTCGAGTGGAAATGGAGCTTTCGGGGCGGTTTGAGGCATCTGCTGTTCGTCTCTGATTAACACCTCGCAAATCAAAGGCTGTATGTTTAAAAAAAAAAAAAAAAGTCTAAGAAGCATCATAAGGAAACATCAGCTTGCACTTTGCGCGCTAAAGGAATTGTGACCGTTCTAACTAAGACAGATATGTACAAAATAAAATAAAAGAATCAATACAAAAACTGTAAAGAAATAAATTGTTTAGTTTTTGATGCATACAAGTGGTACGAAAGTATGCATGCACGACAGAAATCACATATGCGTAACGTTGTGTGCTTCACTTCGCGCATTTGCGTACCCTAGCTAACTTTTTCCCATGACCACCTGAGCTGAACATTTTTTCCTCCCTAAAAAGTGGCTCCAAGACGTGCCGTGTCCTGACGCACACTTATGCATGTGGTGCAAGATTTACCACTCTTGTCCCCAGCTAGCAGAGAAAACAGGTGCATTTGATACAAGGTTGAACATTTTCAGCCATCCTTTAATGTGCATCTTTTTGTCTGTATGTGGTACATGCAGCATCCACTTCAACCTGTGGGCCTGGAAGGGGGCTCCTCCCACCTGTCTGAAGGTTTCTGATTTTCCCCAAATTGGGGTTTTTGAGTTTTTCCTTCCCCTTCTGGGAGCTTTGACAGGGGATGCTGTTGTGTACCTTACATCGAAAAGATGTCTCTGTGTGACTTCTTTTTTCGAAAGAAGTCTCGACATGACCTCTTTTCATCTGTGAAGCCCTTTGAGACTTCGGTGATTCAGAGCTCTACAAATAAAATTTGATTGATTGATTAATTGATTATTTGACAGGCATGAAAAGTGTATGGGAATGTAGCGCAACCTATGCTAACAAACAAGCTAATCAAAAGCATTATCCAATCACCCCCTTGCTAGGTTGCGAGACAAACTGCAGGAACAATGCAGGCTCTGTCTAATAGTTTTCTCTTCATCTTTCTTAAAGCGATGGGATATTTTTTTTTGAAGCGATGTGGACTTGCTGTCGGGCAGCGTATCATTCTCATGAGGGATGAGATCGTTTACATTGCCACTCTACAGTGACGGAGAATTTCCCTTTGACTTCCTTGGACTAATTTAATTAGGTCCCGAACGAGCCGCGCAACCCTTAACTGATGGACACATGAAATGTTCGAAAACACAGACTTGAAAACCACGACATTGCTGAGCGCACAGAGGCAGTGCACTAATGGCATGGAGAATGGCATTGAGGAAGACTTTTTGATGAAAGAAAAGGTACGTACCATACACTACATCCTGGTATTCATGTAACCCATGAAAAAAATGATGTGCAACCCTAGTTATAGTAACATTACAGTATGTAATGTAGTATTTTTGGTTTAGGTGTGCGCCTTTAAGGGACGCTGCCCAATGAGCGACATTATGATCTTTTTTTTCCTCAATGATCTATGAAACTACAGTAGTAAGTGTTGTAACGGTGCATCAGAGCAAATGTTGTGGTTCCAAGGGACTCTTTTAAATGTGCTCTTTTTTTTCCCTTGTGGAATGAGATCATGGTCAGTAGGATTCCAGTACAATGTAAAAGGCAGACAACAGGTGATGTCAAAACTTGTAAACTCTTTAAGGGCAGCATTTGTAGCTTGACAGATGGCTTCTTTTAAAGCTTCAGAATAGCAATTCTCCATATCCAAAATTGTCAGATTGATCTTTCTTCTTTCTCCATCACTACTATGACCAATATGAAACAAGACTAGACTAGGACGAAAACTAACACTGACTGGTGACAGTGACAGTGACAGACTAGGCAGGAGACAGCAACAATGATCCAACAGACACTAAAAATCTACAGGGAACTAAGTACAAGTCAAACTGATGAGACAACGAAGAACACCTGGGCAGGCCACAAGTGGTGCAGGGTGCTGACTGGTTATCAGATGGGAAGAGACTGACAATCACAGGACAACAATCAACTAAATGAAACACTTGTCACAATCAACAAGAAAAACACAAAACTAGAATCTAAACAAAAACCAACACCAACTCGAATATAAACCTTGACTTAAGAGGTTAATGGTATCAAAGTAAGGCCTTCAGCCTTCACACAATAATTTTGTGCAACCCCAATTTACAGCTTACAGTGACATTCACAAGCTACAGTAGAACGTGAAAATAAGCAGCCTCCCTTCTGCTAACAGTGTGAAGTTAGTGAGGGTGACTTTAGGACGAAATGTCTTCATTTGCATGCGAGGGGGATTTGTTATATGAAATCCCATTGCGGAGGAAGACAACAAGGGAGGTGTGTGTATGTGTATGAATGAGCAAGGGATTAACTTCTAAAACAAAGCCATTCACATCGTCACTTACTGTCCTTGCGGATGACGGCAATGGAGATGAACTCACATCACGGCCTGATTTCAAATGTGTACACAGACCAGGGCTATCATCTTGACAAGTCAACAAGGACGCTAAAGGTTTAATGGTGGGGGTTGGGAGGTGTGGGAACCAATGCATCACAGCCAAGATAGCCAACCTTCCAGCTTCATCCTAAGACCTAGCATTAGTAATCCACTCATCTGGGTGCATTATGCCTGTTTCAGCAAAGTAACTGTCTGATCGTGAGCTCTCTTTGGTAAGAAAATCCACAATGCTAATCCTCAGCATCAGTGTGCTTTATTTAACAGCACGTCATCAGACAGAACCTTCGCTGCAACGACTGTTCCCTTACCTTCTCTGCCACATTGTCGATAGCCGGCTGGTGATCGATAGTGGACAAAGTGCTTTTCGGTGTTCTGCATCATGCTGATTTGTCAAAATAAAAGGCACCGGGCCCTGAGGGACGGATCAAAAATGAAGGAAGAAACACTGGAATTCTCCGCTTGCTTACGCGAGGAGGAAGGCAAGCCTGTTTAGACACATTGAGGAGTAGACTGACTTGAACATTGTAGCACTGACACGACATTTTACACTCATCTGAACGGCCTGTGAAATACATGCCAATTGAATGTGAACAGATTATGACGGTGGGACAGAAACATCGATATAATGATGTAACAGTGATGTCATTAGTGCTTAAGCCGCAGCCATTTAAAAAATAGTTTAAGATTCTAAGCATACCATATCATGAGTCAAATATGGTTTGGGCAGCACGATGGCAGGGTTGTGTATGGCTGCTCATGGAGCAGGCTCACTGAAGTGTAGAATGTCTATTCAAATTTAAGTACATTGCTCACTTGCTTGCAGGCAAAGGTATGCATGTTGATTTTGGAGGGATCCCACTTTTGGAAATAAAGGACACACTTATTTATTTATTTTTTTTTTTCAAAAAAAATTCAAGCCAAAAGTATGAGTGTGTTCGATAAAGGGTAACTTAAATATTAGCATTTTTTTCGACAATATTACAGATACTGTAGATTGCATCCGGCAGCCACGTCAGCGTTTTTCTATATCGGACCTATTCTTACTTATGGTAATTACGATAATGGGGCGAGCTAGACGAGAAGAAGTCAATTGGCTGTGCGTCAGTTGCAGCTAACAAGCTGCTCATATTAGCATATTACCACATTATTTTCAATGGAAGAAGTGAGCAGACTGAACCAGCAGCCGAGTCCATCTTTATTTACATACAGGAATGTTATAGTATCTTTCAAGAAGAAAATGATTCATGTAGCAGAGCAGGTTAGAGACCGTGAGGCTGCCACAAGGTTTGAGCTAACAGCCTAAAATGGTCCTAGAGTGAAGCACATAGCCAATCAAACAGGATAACGATGAGGTAGGGATTACACTCGCCCACTCACTCACTCTCACTTGCAAGCCAAACACTAAAGGAGGCAGGCACCATACTTACATGCCCTAATATGCAAATATAAATACAGTAGAGGAAAATATGAAAAAAATGACAAAAATGGCATTTATTGTGTTTTGCTACAGTTTGTACACTGTCACCAAACTTGCATCTTATACATGAAAACATAGAAATACCAGCATTTGACCCTAAAATTAAAGATTAGAGTGTGTTCGTATCATATTTGGGGAATTACAGTCATTTTCTTATGAATTATTATGAAAATGAATGTCCTTGAGCAAGATATTGAACCCTAATTTGCTTTCAGTGGACCAGGCAGCTCCTGGTATAGTCACTCCTTTTTTTCCCCTTCATTTATTTCTTAGTTCTAATTTTGTTGAAATGAAATATGAATGAAGATTTAACGTTAAATGTTACTTTTATGATTAAATGAGGTTTTAACTCTTCATTGAAGAGGGAGAAACCTATTTTTTTAATTGACATACTTAATATAGACATGAGGCGCTGGAGGGTGCTTTGAACACAGGTCTGCCTAGAGGACAAGACATGTGCATAGTCTAAATGTGCTATTTTATTTATAGTTTATTTATAGTTTCATATGAATCCTTATTTTGTGTGTTAAGTTTTGCATCACTCTCTTTTGCAGCCCTGACAGCATTTGGGGGGATGTTTGTTTTACATGTAGATGACATTGGATGTCTGCTGAAAAGCAAATAATGAAGTTGAGCCTTGAATGAACTCAAAAGTAGTAACAAATACATTAAATAAGACAAAATAATGCAACTAAAAAATCCGTCCATCCATTTTCTAGAGCCGCTTATCCTCACAAGGGTGAAGGCAGATTTCCCAGTTGTGAAATTAAGCAAATACTAAAGGACACATTTTTGAAAACTTGTCAAAGGTTTTGTCTGTAATTCATATCTTAACATTAATGGATCAAAAAATAAGATATTTTATTCATTAGGCATATATCCTGTATTTTTTTTTTTTTTTTAAGTAATTGGCCCATTATTTGGTTGTCGGAAACTTATTCAACCAAATATTAGAATCTGACCTCCAAAATGATCCTGATTGTTCAGGCCTTGATAATAATTATAAGACGCTGAAAGCCCCATTCCGAACAATGAGCAATAATTAAACATAACAAATGCCAAAATTGTAATATCGTTCAATATGTCCAAACATCTTATAAACAAATAAAATGGCTACATTGGAATGATGCCTGTGACAAGTCCCTCAAAGTATAAATGCATGCACATGCAGGGGTGAGCTGATGGACAAACGTCGTTCTCATAAGAGCAGTCCATCGCTCACTGCTTGTCGCCTAGCAACAGAGACCTGGCGGGCAGACGGTAGGTGTGTGAGACAGAGTGTGTGGGAGAGAAGGCCCGGAGAAGGGGTGTGTGTGTGTGTGTGTATGTGTGCGCGTGTGCAAATGTGTGTGGCAAAGGAGGGCCTGAAGCTGAGCAACAGGAAGGCGAGCTGCTGCAGAACGCCTGAAATGTGGTCAGTGCCAATGCAGTGATGTGCATGTTATGAGCCATAGTTCCTTAAATAATAAACACCATGTCCTAATTAATCGGTGAGTGTGTCATTCAAACAGGGAGTAACCATAATTAGCCCAGTTCAAAGACAGACACACACAGACATCAAAGCTTTATCTGCAAAGAACATATGAATAATGTTGTTCACCAAAACAGCAGAACCAACACATTCCCACCATTTTTCAGGATAATCAAACTTTGGAGACTCACAGCATATTGCCATGCAGTTTTATTGATAACCTAAAGTTAGTTTAAAATTTGACCATATTATACGCAACAAGGTTGTGTGCATTTCAGTCACATCAAAATATTTTTTCGTTTATTTATTTTAAAATTCAGTTTCACTTAGCGAACATTGTAAGGTAATAGGACTTTTTGGTACTTTTAATACTTTTTCTAGTATATTTGAATGCATTTAAACAGTTAAAAAGGAAGGTCTCCCATTTGCGAGTGAATAAATATACTGTAATAATAATATTTGCAACTTGGCCTACCAGTCATATATATTAAAATACATATTGGACTGTGTTCCAGCTTTAGTTTCGCTCTAGTGTTTTCTTTTTTGCCCAGCTTCTGCAAGTAATAAATCGTTTGAGTGAGCCCATCTCATCCTGCCTCCCTGCATTTTGGATCCACCTTCCCACGCCAACATCCCACACCGACATGACACTTGGTGGACTTCATAAAACTTTGTGGACAAATAACTTAAAATTATTATTTAGTTTAAGTTCTGGCAGTATCACGTATAATGTTGTCAAGGCACTCCCTCAGAGATCATTTGAGAAGCTTTGGTCATCCAGGTGAAGCTCAAAGTCAAGCGGCTGGTCCTTCTCATTGAAAGGAGTCAGCTGAGGTGGCTTGGGCATCTGCTTCGGATGTCAACTAGGCACCTCCTTGGAGAGGTGTTTCTGCCATATCCCACTAGGAGGAAGCCTCAGTAACAACCCCGGACACGCTGGAGAGACGTTGTCTCTTGGCAGGCCTGGGAATGCCTGGGAATCCCCACCCAAGTGCTGGACAAAGTGGCTGGAGAGACAAAAGTCTGGGCTGAAACTGCTGTCCCCGCGACCCGACCCTGGATGAGCGATAGAAAATAGGTAGATGGATGGACGGTTGTTTTTGCAGATTTTGTCATGACAGTGCTTGCGCATAGACATTCAAATTGACTGCCATCTTTGTACCTGTGGCAGAGCGTCATTGACCATCCCTCACATCTTGCCTGGCGTGTGCTGATCGGCAAAAAGAGGCAGCTGATGCAAACGGGTGACTAAACTGCTTCCCATGGATGCGCAAACATTCGGACGCATGGACGTTCAACTCTCCTGCTCGGACAGTCTGCCCACTGTCAGTGTAGGTATCGACGGTTCACACTCGACACCCAAACAACACTAGAAGGCTCACCTGAGTGCTGTCGCCGGGATTGGGGAAATAGCATGGGGCAAAATGGAGGCACTTCCTGGTGGTTGCTGAAGCAGCGCTGAGTGGCGCGCTATTGGGTGTCAAAAGTTTATTGACGATGAAACCACAAAATGTGTATGCGGCAAAAAAAAAATTCACTGGTAGGGCCATCAAATCAAGTGAAAAAGGGTTAAAGGGCTCCAAAACCACTATTATTGCTAACTGTTAGCATTTCAATGGCAGCTGGTTGTCCTGAACATTCTTGACTCGCTCTTCTAGCTCTACTCAACAGTATATACAGTACTTGTCATATTTATAACTTATAATTGTGATATTATGTCCATTCAAGCGTTTTCTCACAATACAATTATAGAATACTGTATTATTAACATTTTTGCATAAAAAGATATCATCTAATGTAAAAAAAAAAGATTTCCCTTCTTCCATTCAGTAACTGAAATCAATGGTCAGCACGTTTATAATGCCTTTCTGCTTGATGCTACACTCTTTATGAAAGACTTTCTGAATTTTGATAACATGCACACATCCCAATCAAACTATTGCAATGCCGTAATGCCTGTTTGTAAAAACTGTTTGTGACGAAGGGTCGGCAGGTTCATGTTTTTAATGTCAATATAAACTCCTTTTTTGGTCAAACTGCAGCAAATGTCAAGGTTAGATGACTCTAATCTATCATTTCCATATCAAAACAGCACTGCGGTAGGCAGAGGAAGGGCGTTCTAATAATGCAGGTGCTGAAATACCAAAATACTGTCACTTTATTTTTAGCCGGGAGGAGGGTGAAAAATACCCCCAGCGCAACCTTGGTACACACTGAAGCTTCTGGGCAGTGACAAGACATTTGTGATTCGACTGCAGACACGTCTCAAGCAAATGTCACAGAGCAATGCCCGAGCCAGTTTTAATGGTGTCTGGCTTCACGGTAGCGGCGTGAGCACCCACCGGACACAGCATGGCCCACCAGGCCCGACTGGCGGCCACGCTGCGGAGGCGTCACATGCTTCATGCGCCGCGTCATTCATCCCCCACTTGTGTGACTCTGCTCAGCCCTTAAACTCGCTGTCAGTCAAAATGTACGCATGAGCTTTTCTCGCGTGGCCTCACCAGCATGTACATGAGCTCCACCAACAAACTACACTATATTGTACTGCATGTTGTCCAACTCTATTCAAAAGCAGAATTTCAGAGACTAAACAATAATATTGTTGAACCATGTCATTTGTATTTACCTTATACATAGATGTGTTATCAGGAATAAAAATTATGTTATTCAAAAAGATAACACTTTATAGTGAAAGGAATCTTTTATATAGCTCACATTTTTATCACAATTCTTACAATATTTATTATTGTAACACCTAGGGCTGCACAATTATGTCCAAAATAATAATCATGATTATTTGGGTCAATATTGAAATCAAAATTATTAATCAGAAATACTCATCATGTTTGGTCAACACTGCCTATTTACTGCCCTTTTTTTAAACAAGCAGTACATAAGCAAGGCTTCAAGGCTTAATACTTACAAATAATTATAATAAACTAAAGTAAATAAAGTGAAAAACCTGGCACAAAGGGCAACACAACTAACTTACTTGAGTGCTAACCAATGAAAAGATGAAGCATACTTAGAACCAAGCACATTATTTAATTTTGAGCAAATTTTAATCAATTGGCAGTCAAAATGTCATTTTCGGTCATTTCAAACTGAAGTTTTTTAAATATTCTCACATATTAGGAATCAGGTGAGAAACTCAATGCGATTTCACACTAGTAAATAATATATGAGGGTGTTTAAAAAGCAGAGGCTACTGTCATGCAAACATGTGGGAAACATTGCCATCTAAAGGCTTTTGAGGTGAGATTGAAAGCTGAAATCTCAGGGAGGGTACCGTGAAGCCAACTTTAGCGCCTTCCAAGTTTTGTTTTTTTTTTTCCCTCTTCATTTCTCCCCAGTGCACGTGCTCACCAGGAGTTTTTCAGCGGAATCAGGTGATTGTACCGGCGAACTTCCATAAGTAATAGTTCGTTCGCCATGTTTTCAGGGCAGAAAAGAAATCCCGCAAGGTATGTGTAGCAAAATATTTGGCCGTGCAGACGCCAATTGACGCGTGGAGCCGCACGGATGTCGAATCATAAACCACGCATCATAAACCAAGCCTAGCCGCTGCCGGATTTGCTCGCTTGCTATTTCTTAAGCTTAATGAAGTCTTTACCTTGCGTTAGCCCTCTGGTGGTAGGATGACAAAGTGCTTGATTTGACATACTGAATGGGTAGCAGTATTTTTAAATTTTAATATCGCCGAGGAACATTTTAATTATTCGTGGCAGCCAATAAAATAAATATAATAAATAAATGTATACATATAAATAAATAAAATAAAATTCGAAAAAGTCAATACACCCACTTTCACATCAGGATTTTGAGAAACAAAAAAAGGTGCAGACAAATAATTTCAAATCTTTTTCAACCATTTTATCCAGAGAACACAAAAGCGATCAAATATTTGTATAGATACCTATTGAACATTGTCTATAATTTGCACGTTCACGTTGCCCACTGGGTACATTTCAGGAGCATCAAGAAACTATGTAACACAGCTGTGGGCCAATATATTTAGGGGGAAAAAAATAGCTTAACTGGACTAGGGAATGACTTGCTGATGGAAAATACCCAAGTGGCCATAATGGACTCGAGTGACAGTGCTCTAATTCAATCACGTGTGATTGCAGTTGCAACGAAGCTGCCTGCAAATACCCCCCGCTCCCCATCTATTTTAAACTCTGTTCAACAATGACACGCTGAGGCGTCTCCAGTATGCCTGAAAAAACATTACGCAAAAGGAAAGAAACAGTACACCTCAGCCGTGCTGTCTGGCATGTGTAAGTGTGTTTATTTGCAGGGGGTGTGCCATACATGTCTGCGTTTAGCTTCAGCGCCATCGCGGGAAGCCTTTTATGCTTGTCCACCATTCAAATGCTTTTTGAGTTAACACACAGCTACTACTGTATCAAGACTTGTGGAATCAGTGTGGTACAGCAAAACACAATTACATATTGGCTCACAAATTACATCAAAAAGAGCAATTTGGCCAACAATTGGTCACATGACCTATTATGCTGTCAAAGTGTCGTCATACTTGAATTACATTCACAGCAACAATTTAAATGTTTTGGTGGGTCACTGGCTTGAAATATGGAGACGAATGTCTTTTCTTTATTTCCAGGGGCTTTCCAACGCTATTTAATGTGGACTTTAAAGTTGGTGGACTAGGGCGAACATTCCAATCAGATGCCGACGGCACGGTTTTAACAGCAGTCCAGTTTTTGAGTTTTGTGTCTGGAGTCCCATTGAATTTCTCCAGCCCCATCGTTTTGTCACAATTTTTGTTTTTTTAGTCAAGTCAGAAACCAATTGTTTGGGCCATCTCTATGTTAACCACATAGCTGCCATTGCGATACGTACGACAAACCAATTGAAAAGGAGTTTAATCTGTTTACTTTCACATTTAATTTGCAGCATACTGGAAAGAGCACTACTTCCTGCTTCCAAGAACCACGGGAAATATTATCATACCATAGAGAGCTTAGTGTGTCAGGTGACATGTTTCAAATGCAGGAACACGAGGTGTGTTTTGCCAATTGAATTTCAGTTTTATGAACAAGATTTGGCACGAATAAACAAGTAAAAAGATAAAAGGTTCTTTGCATTAAAAAATTTTAGTATCAAAATAAGAACAGCAGTGTGTCAACTCAAAAGCAAAAAAAAAAAAAAAACAACAAAACAAAAAAAAAAAAAGATTGGATGTTGGTGAGTGGACTGAATGACTTGTTTAACGCTGTTCAACAGTCAACCAAGATAGCCTTTAGCATTAGCTAAAGCAATAACACAACCCCCTGTCACCAGAGTGACTCGTGAAGAAAACTGTTCCAAGAAGAGAATCTATTCCGTAATTCATTTTCAGCAAAGTTGTAGGGTCTGAATTTTAATTTTCAAAAAATGTTCACCCTACATTAAGCACATTTATTACCTTAGTCTTATTTCTTACCTTACCAAAGTGCCCAGTTCACTTGAAAAGTCAATTGTTAACTTGATTTGGTTGTTAAATGTTTTGAGAAGTGATTCCAATTTAAATACTGGTTGTCAATATTGTTGCCATGGCAACATCAGAGTAATTGTAACAAGTTGTTTTAAGCACTGTGAACTACAAGTTGTCAGCCCTGTATCAAGCTATTTTCAACTTTTACTTGAACTATAGATATGTGTATGTTTCAATACAGGGCGGGCTGAGCCTATGGGGCGCACAAGAGAAGATTTTATTTGCCATCCCTCTACATCGACCATTTACATATGCATGATAGAGACAATTTAAGATGTTTATTCTGGTAGATATACTGGAAGTTTGTTCATTAGCTTAGCTTCTTTAGTATCTGTCAATAGAAATGAATATTGAACATTCAAAATATCGTTGCTGAGCAATCCCGGCTCGATTACTTTTATTGTTGGAGATTTGTCATTCCATGCTGGCACTAGCAATTTTTGGGGGTTCAGAGTTGTGTATATATTTGTATACCTTTCATCGGGTACTGAATGCAAATAAATTGAAGTTCTTCTTTGGGTTTGGCACAAAACAAGAACTAACTTAGCATCTTTAGCTTTATTATTATTTATTTATTAATTATGAATCTAAAGTTTTAATGTAACTTGAAGCAGAATAACGATGCAGATTTTTTGTTTTTAATTTACTATTAGTTTACTTGCAGTTCACTGAAATGGCCACTGAAATGAAGCTTATCTTTTGCGGAGCAGAATTAAAAAGCACCAGTGACTGCAGACTTGTGTTGTGTTGTGCACTTCATTAGTTTCAACTTGTGTAAGTGCACCTCAGTTTGTATTGAAAACCTACTGGTGCGCACCCATCGAGGATGTTCATTTTTCATCTTAATCAGAGCATACTAGTGCCTTACAGCTGTTGTGCACTTTTACAGGCAGGATTAGGTCTAATTTTCTCCACAGTTGTGGGAAAGCATGGTGCTAAATCTTGTTCCCAGTAGAATTGGGTGTGTTTAGATTATATGTTGCATCGCGTCAAGTTAGCAGAGATCAATACACCTAAAAATTTGACTTGAGAGAGAGGAGAAGGAGGTGAAAAAGTCAAGCAGGTGCATTTATTGCAAAGTCGTGACATCCAAACACTCTATATTCATGCAACAATAAGCAGGTAATGAAAAGAGTGAGTAGTTAGTATCAAGAATAGAAAAAAAAAGTGTAATCCACAGTACTTTGTGGAAAAAAAAACATTTTTTTACAGCTTGAGGGATTTTTCATGATTGATTCATGACTATAAGGGCAAAGAATGATGCCTGTCATCAATAATTCAGTCACCGTATCTGTGTCCACAACACAAATGAACAACAGACTGCTTCCTCAATTATTCATGTGGGATTCCACCTGTGGCCTCCCATAGACGCTCTCTGCGCATTGCATTTTATGCCTCCAATGAAAATGGGCTAAAGGACTGTGGGCCAATAACATGTGCTATGTGTACAAAAACATCGACAGCATGTTGCTTGATGCAGCTAAAACCGTTACTAGTATGCACAAGATATATATATATATATATATATATATATATATATATATATATATATATATATATATATATATATATATATATATATATATATATATATTCTGTGTTTTTCCAACTATAAGACGCGACTTTTGAATTTTAATTTGAATTACAAAAAGAATTACAATGAATGTAGCATTGTAGAAAAACGCACTCTTCTCTTTTGCATTTGCCCACTAGCCCGCAAATGTTAGCCCCAAACCGTATTGATTGGTGTGGTGATCGCGGATGTCATGTGAATACTATCTGTAAACAAGTACCTGCGATTGAATGTCTTGACTCATAAAACCAAAAAAATAAAATTTTCTGGATTGAATGAATTGAAAAACTAGATATTTTCTTGCATATCATTGATATGTTTTGTCTTTAAAGCCACACAGCCTTTTTTGTAGGAATAGCTACGAACATGTCAGAGTTGTCCGTTTCCCTGCACCGAATGTATTATGCTGCTATGCTGATGTGTTTTTTAATGTTTGCTTTGTCTTCCTACCACCAGGGGGCAAACGCAAGGTTACGAAATAGCATTAAGCATAAGAAATAGCAAGCGAGCTAATTGAGCAGCAGCGGCCAGGAGGGCTTGGAACAGCAGCAAGACTTGGTTTATGAGAGCTATGTGTGGCTCCAAACATCAAATTACGTCATTTTGGCAACCAAGCCTGTCCAGTTCTTCCGCTACGCATACTTTTTGGAATTCCTTTACAGCGCAGAAAACATGGCGAACGAACTATTGCCTAAGGAAGTTCGCCGATACAAAATTTGATTCGAGTGAAAAAGACTCAAGCGACCAAAATATTGTAAAGAACTCATGGCGAACACACACGCCAGCTAGCTTGGAGGAATTTTGATCGTTTGAATCTACTAGGATTCTCTGCCCCTGTATAGTCAAGCATATATTCTCTTATAGTCAAGCATAAACCAAGCCTTGGCAGCAGTCTCAACCGAGAGTGGGAAGTGATGATGACACTTAAGTTGGCTTCATGGCGCGCTTTCAATTCCACCTTAAATTCCTTTAGATGGCAATGTTTCCCACATGTTTGCATGACAAAAGCTTCTGCTTTTTAATCACCCCAATATATGATTTAGCAGTGTGAAATGGTGTTGTGTTTCTCGTATTATTCCTAATATACACACTAATAAATACGCTAATATACGTGCTAGCTTTCAATAGAGAACCATTTTGAAAAAGCCGACTGGCAAAAAATAGTAAATAGTGTAAATAATGTGTAAGTAATGTGTAGTAAGTAATGTGTAAGTAAATAATGTGCTTGGTTCTAAGTAGGCTTCATTTTTTTCATTGGTTTGCACTCAGCAAGTAAGTTACCTGCCTTGCCATGAGTTGGGTGATTTTTTTTTTTTTAACTTTATTTATTTTAGTTTATTATTACTATTTGCAAGTATCAAGTCTTGAAAACTTGTTTATATACATTTTTTAATAGTACTTTGTTCAGGGGATGTTGTGCATTTAAGATGCACTGTATGATTTCTTTTTAATCTGTGAAGCCCTTTGAGACTGGGGTGATTCAGGGCTATACAAATAAACTTGACTTGACTTATATACTGCATGTTAAAAAAAGGGCAATAAATAGACATGTTTGACCAAACATGACGAATAATTGTGATTAATACTCATGATTTCAATACTGACCAAAATAATCATGGTTATTATTTTGGCCATAATCATGGAGCCTTAAGAGGCATGATGACCCATGAACAATGTTCAGAAACAAATGCAACAGAAGTTGATGTCCTAAGTGAAGCAGCTATTTCTTTCAGTGGTTCACATACATTTCCCTTTGCTCCTGAGCATTGCCAAGCAGGAGGTCAATCAGGCTTCCAGGGGGTAAATGCTTGGTCAAACTTTACGACTGAGACACAGCAACAGTGCTGGGGGGTGTACCAGGACATGGAAAATGTCACAAATGGACCAACATGCAGATTCAAGCATTTGAAAACAAAAAATAAGGTCTTGTGAGCTGGCTTTTTAGCCACGGCCACCTCCCATAGGAATGGGGAGAAAAAAGAAAATTAAAACAGTGAAAAACAGACTCATGCTATGTCTCATCGGGTGACTGATAACTACTTGGAATGTTTACTTTTTAAAGTCATCTTTGTGTGTGTGTGTGTGTGTGGGGGGGGGGGGGGGTATTGGCTTGAGAGGAGGCTGACCATTGATGAGGCCTCTCTATAAACACAGACACACACACATGCACACATATTGAAAATCCACAAGCAAATGAAGGATCAACGTGTGGAGCAATTAAATGTCATTGGAAGCAAAAAGGAAGATTGCAGGGGAGTAAAAAGATTTTTCCTGTTATTTGGGTTTGTCAATGCATGCGGTGACTAGACTTTTGTGGCTAAAAGCTAAACAAGACTGAGGTAATGCCTCTTTGGGTTTTATTAACAAGAGATCAATAGTAATCGTTTCTGATTTCCTTGCCAGGGTAGTTTTGAGCTGAACAATGACACCCAAAGGAGTTGGATTCACCTCGTTCACCCTGACACAGCTGATGTTGGAACGTATTTAGAATGCAATCTCCTCAGGACGAAAAACACAGTGAGACATGATTAATCAACCATCAAACCATACCATCAAACCCTAAAAATCATTCAGTACTGTACGAAAGTCTTTAGCCACTGATAAAATAGTTGTTTTGGCAACATTAAACAACCAAGACTGAACTGTTACTGCACGTCAAAAAACATTCAAAACATCACATTTTTGTAATAGGTTACAGAAGAACATGTACAATTAAGTACATCAGACAATAATAAGTTGAAAGGAAAGTTACCAAAACAAGCAACTACATGTGATATACAGTAATCCCTCGTTTATTGCGTTTATTGTTTACGTACCAAAAATAACACGAGCAAAGTGAAATCCGTGAAGTAGCTTTTTTTTTTAATTTTACAATGCAATACTATAGAATAAAAACAAAAATCAAAACCTGTTTTAAAGCCCCAAATTAATTTAAAACAATCATTTTAATATAGTAATACAAAGTTGGAAACATTGTCACTTGCGTATTTCACAGTCCCAGCTATGCCACTTTGTCCTGAATCCGCACATTGTTATGAGTAGTAACTGAGTTCTTTCTTCTTCTGAGCAAGAAGATTTTTATAAACGTATATGCCCGGACATCGAATTAAAGTGAAGCCTCTTATATCATAACAATACACTTGAAATTTCAATTTATTACAAAAGAAATCTAGGTAAAAGTCAAATTTCCAAAGCTGCGCATTTCTCCGTTGCTGTCTGTGTGTCTACATAGTGTGTGCGTTTGCTCTTGGCACGCCTACGAGTCACGTGATCGGCTCCCAGAGCCCAAGCTGTCAATCAATGTTCTTACTAGCACGTTCGCACACGGCAGTTACAGGAGAGAACACATGAGAGACTAAAGCAAGCTTTTGGATCCTCTTGCCTTTTGTAATAAATTGACAAGTGAAAAATCAATATAGTACAGCGTCAATATTTTATTTCCAGACAACAGTAAAGCCCCTGAGCCAATCAGGATTCGGAGCACAATGCGCTGTAAAAAATATTCACGCTGTAAAAAATCCGTGAAGCAGCAAACCCGTGAAAGGTGAACCGCGATACAACGAGGGATTACTGTACACAAGATAAGCAGCAAGTGGGTCATTATACAAGCTTTGTTTATGATCATCTGGAGGCTCATGCTTAATGTTAGATAGGTTAGTAAGATCTTGCAAGACACAAGTGAAACTCTTGGTGACTTTTAATATTTGTTTGAAAGCTTTCTTGATACGTAACCAATGCACATACAGAATATTTCTATTTCCATAATTTCCCATGGGACAAAATGGTTTGACTGCATTGGTTCAATCATAGCACAGCTCTCCTAGTATGCAAGTGAGGCAGTGATGGTCCCAGACTGCATTTGACTAATTGCAGAGCTAATTTGGGGAGGGTGCTCACCATGACGGGTCCCCTGAGGAACCAGAGATCAACACGAAGTGCAAAGGTAAGGTTTCACCTAGTAAAGCATCACTGCCTCGAGATTTGCCTTCAGTATGTCACCTGAGAATATGCAGTCATGCCAATTTCTCCAACGACCTTTGCCACCTTTGCTCCCGATTCCCAGTGGAGACATGTGAAAGATTCCCACTTTTGGCCACGGGCACCCGTGTTTTCTATCAGTGTTAGGAAGCAGGATGTTAAGAATACATTTTGTCATCAATTTCCTGTGAATGCCATTACAATCAAGGTCTAATTCAAAATGTGATTCTATCATTTTCCCTAAAGCATTGTCAAATGCATAATTTGCAACTAAACCTACTACATAATACGCTCAGAATGTAAGTCTATTTGTTTATTGGTGGTTCATTATTACTGCTCTTTTTGCTCTATTACTGTTTTTTTCCTGTTTTATTGCCTGCCCTATTATTTGCTCTATTATTGAATGGAGTCTGCTTGGCGAAGTGAACAGAATAAGAATTTCATTGTGTGGTATCACTATGTATATGACAATAAAACTCTTGAACCTGGAATCTAAAGTGGAAATTTCAGTAAGAACACAAGAAGGCGATCAGTTGGAATCCAAAGTTAAAGATGCAAAACGGAGATGGACCTGGTCCGATATCAGTGACAGTGGCAGATAGCGCGCACTCATCAGGTATCGGAGTGACGTTAGCGATCAAGGTACTGACCTAGATTCCAAGTAGAATGTGCAACAGGGCTGTGGGGGTTCAGAGGTCAGCCCCTGGCCGGCATTTACTTGAAGCTTATGTTACATGATGTATGCATTTAAAGGGAGCACTGGTAATATAAAGTGTTTTGCAAGACTCTCTATTGGTTTCGTAGCAGCACAAGGAACATGCAGGTTATCAGCATAAGTCAGGTATTCACAAATTCTGTCTGAGATTAATCCAAGGCTGGGTTCACACTGCAGGGCTCAATTTTGGGGAAATCCAAGTTTTTCCATGAGGTTGTTCACATTTCCAAATAACACAACCTCTATGTGACCTGTGTGAATGCCAAATGGCTCAGAACCGTCCCGCATGCGCAGAGGACACTGTGATGTCACACAGGGTATGGACATTGAGAGAGTGACCTCTTACAAGTACCTGGGTGTGCACCTGAACCATAAACTGGACTGGACTCACAATACAGATGCACTGTGTAGGAAAGGTTACATGACATACTTTGGTAGATAAATGAATACATGTGGATTTATATATATATATATATATATATATATATATATATATATATATATATATATATATATATATATAAACCCACATGTATTCATTTATCTACCAAAGTATGTCATAGTGATATGTACCTTTTGCATGGCTAGTAAGGTATTGTTTAAACCAACGGTGCCCAAGTCCAGTCCATGGGAGCCCTTATCCAGCTTGTTTTAAATGTAAACCTCAAATACACCTGAGTCGAATAATCAGAATCATTGTCAGGTTCCTATAAAGCTTGACGATTAGCTGGTCTTTTGAATCAAGAGTGTTGGAGGAGAATTGCATCGAAAAGCCTGGATAAAGCCTTCTCAATTATATTTTGCCAAGCCCCCCTAAGAATGAGCAAACTTTTCACCCCCCCTCACTCGACGCGTTGACTATAAATAAGATTATTATCTAAAAAAAAAAAAATGGTATAAGTATACTTAAACCTGTATCCTTTTTAACATTAACAAAAAAAAATATTGCAGTTATACTTCACATGACAAAAACAAAGCCTTTTTCCTGGCGTCATCCGCGAGCCCTCTAGCATCGCATCACGCCCCCCCAGGGTTGGCCACCCCACTATTTGAGAAGCACTAACTAAGGCACAAAACCAAGAGGCCTAAAACATTTAAAAGTACCCTCACTGGTTGTTTTTACTTCCACAGTTTCCGGTTGTGTTGCGATGTTACTTATAGTAAATAGTAGTCCACAACCATCGGTCCGCAAGTAATTGGCTGTGGCACATTTCGAACCGAGCAGCAAATGATTCACAAGAAGCAATATTAATTAGGACTGATTGATAATATTGAGAATTGTGATAGTATGAGACCAGCTGTGAGAGCATTTAGTCAATCAGATGTGGTTGAAATGTTCGTGATTAAAGTCAATCAGAGTCCAGTTTTTCCCTCTAACTTAGGTTTGGAAGTTGATGTTAACAAAATCCACCAGTAAATGAAGAATCAGCAGTAAAGCGAATATTATAGTCAAAACGATCAGAAGGGAACATCTACAGTACCTGAATGCACAGATGATGGCCCACCATGATGACTTGGCATTATCTTTCTAAGATGAAGCTATTTTCGCGCAAATTTCTTCCAATCACTTTGTGTGGTGATATTTTAAGAGCAACATGGAGAAAACGAATCAGTTGTGCAGGTGAGTTTGCAGAGCACGCAAACATTTACATCAACAAGAAGCAGTTTAAACAGTCTTAAGGGTGAGTTTGTAAACACATTCCAATCTGATTCCTACTGGTTCACAAAAATCATTCACAAATTCAGTGCATTGCTTTACTTTGGTGTTCAAGAATTCAGTGTGCACAAAAACAGAGGGTTGTTTTTTTTCCTTTTTTTTATGCTGTTCAGGGTTGCTTGAGTTTAATGCACCACTAATATTATATTAGCCATAACACCTGCTAGCCAGAGGCTGAACAGCTTTGTGTAAGTTAAAAGAAAAGATGTATGGCCAAGACTTGACATTTACATGCGGCATTGCATCTCATTCACATTCATAAACACATTATGCAAAAAAAAATAAAATAAACACACACACAATTTAGCCTTTAAAGAACTAGCTAACTGCGGCTGTGACTCTTGAATGGATAAGGAAGAGTGGCGAGTTTGACAGATATGCTGACAATGATTTTTTTTTCAGTTACGTACAACCACATCATTTTTCTACTCATGTGAGTCTTCTTTTGAAATGCTATGAATCTTAAAATGTTGCATCGCAGCATTAATTTGTACAGACCTCTAATTTCTTAGTCCATTGATTTCCAATGTTTGATGAGCAGAATTTACAAACAGTACTTTGACTTCTAATGTGACTTCTAAAGCCAGTGTAATGACAGCCATTTGTATAACCAATGACCGACCTTTAAATTCCACTAATACAATCACCTTTGGCTCAGTTATAAAGGCACAATTTCTGTTCCGCAAAACAAACATTGAGAGTTAATAACACTTGACATGGCTGTCATCGGATCGAGCATCCAAACATTAACTTATCTTGTTGCTAAATGATATGTTGCAAAGTCTTTTAGAAGCACTCAGCACACCTGACAAGTGAAGAGGATGAGGACAGACAAGGCAGCACTGGCGGTGCTCTCTCACAAACTTTAAGGGTTTTTGTGTGTGTGTGTTTGGTATGACTGTTTTTTTTTTGTTGTGTGGTTTTTTTTTTTTTGGGCGGGGGGGGGGGGGGGGGGGGGGTATTATTCCTCAAGCTCACACCGTTGCTCACTTACACAAGAGTTGACTGGTAGTTTATGCACATGTGCGTCACCGAAAAAATGTGATCTCTCTTAGAATACTCTCTCGCCATCTCTTAACTCCTCAGATACTTCAAAGATCAGAAACAAATGACTGAGTATGTTAGTTGTTGGATTTTCTTTTTTTTTTTCCACCCTGGCGCTCTCCAGCAAATATCGTGAATCTACCAAATGTTTTTTTCTTTACCTATGTAACATGACGAAGAAATAGTCTGATTGTATTTTTATACTAAAAATTAAAAAAATTAGCACAGTGAGATTCATAATAGATAATTTATTAGATAATATTTAATATATAAGATAGGATAATTACCTAACTCTATGCCATATATACATGTACTGTATACAGTATATACACCCTGAACTGGTTGCCAACCAAATTGCAGGTCACAAAGAGAAACAACCATTCCCATTTAGAATCGCACCCAAGAACAATTTCCAGAGTCTAATTTACGTTTCATGCATGCATTCCATTTTTGGAATGCTGGAGGAGGCTGGAGTGCCTGGAGGATACCCACACAGGCACAGGGAGAACATGCAAACTCCACATAGGTAGGCTGGAACCGAATTTGAAACCGGCTAACAAATACTAAAGCAGTGGTTCTTAACCTGGGTTCGGTGAGTCGGTCTCAGGGGTTCGGTGGAGCCTCCGCCGCAGAGGTCCACCCCTCAGTCTAGTCTAGTGAGACTCAGGCCCGCTTTGAGAGCGCTGGATAAGCATCAGAATGAGACCTCCTTCTCAGTTGGGACCACACACCGTAATTAGCCCGTTATCTCCCGAGCGCCGATCCAGGCAAATAAGCTCCTGCGTACGGCGATCTAAAGGGTCGATCGCCGTACGGACTCACGACGTGGCGGCGGGGAACTAGTACTTTTACCCACGGTGATGACACGTTGTAAAACGGCTGTAATGGAGTGGACGCGCTGATTTTATATATATATATATATATATATATATATATATATATATATATATATATATATATATATATATATATATATATATATATATATATTTATATATTTTTTTTTTTTTACTAAAGAAGGGTTCGGCGAATGAGCATATGAAACTGGTGGGGTTCGGTGCCTCCAACAAGGTTAAAAACCACTGTATGTCTTCACTGGATGTCTTCCTGCTGGTTCTGCCCCACCACCGGTTCGTTACGTGCACTTTTGCGATGTACTTTGATTCCATTTTGCGATCTTTTGCTGTACTTTGATGTTCTTGAGTCGCATGCACTTTCTCCAATAAACCTGCCATCTCGGTGCGGTGAGTCCCGGGGTTCTCATTTAGTTTGTTTGGTTTAAAACTCAGAATGACTTTCAGTTCACAGACATGCATTTTCAATAATTAATAGCTTGAAAGAACGAGATCCTGGATACAAGTGGCCGAAATGAGTTTCCTCCACAAGATGTCTGGGCTCTCTCTTAGAGATAGGGTGAGAAGATCGGTCATCCAGGAGGGGCTCAGTGTCAAGCCGCTGCTCCTCCGAGTTAAGAGGAGCCAATTGAGGTGATTCGGGCATGGATGCTTCCAGGACACCTCCCTGGTGAGGTGTTCTGGGCATGTCCCACCAGAAGGAGGCCTCGAGGATGACCCAGGAGACTATGTCTCTCAGTTGGCCTCAGTCTGGGCTTCTCTGCTCAAGCTGCTGCCCCACAACCCAACCCCAGCAAAATGGTAGCTAATTGATGGGCGGATGGATGGATGGATGGATGGCTTGAATTTCCATACCTCATAGTTTGTTGAAGAGCGTTGTGGTCCCGCCAGTCCATTAAGATACATTACTAAAACAAGATACTAATACACACTCACTGTCAACTTAATTAGGCATATAAACACACGCAAGTGGTGTTTAATACAATAGCAACATTAAATAATTTTGCATTTCCAGAGCTAGTAATGCATGCTGCTGTTTATATGTAGTACTTTCAAGGAACAGAAAACATACAAGCACTATTCCATTGAAGCCAGATTTCGCTTTACCTTGGTGTCAATTCAGACAATCAACTAAAAGCTTCAAACAAAGTGACAAGAAGACGTCCAAGCACTTTATCATACTAAACAGCAGCCAAAGAGCCACTCTCGTCTACTTTAGTCCTCCCTTGCGGCGCTCTCCGTGGTGCTGTACAGCCTTCACTTGCTCAGAATAAATAGCCGGGTCGTCGTTCTGTTTAATGCAAGCTGCCAAATCACAGAATTGTTGCTGCACAAAGCATGGCCAATGGATTCCACCTCTCACACCAGCAGTTTCAATATTACTACTAATCCCTACTGCAGCTCCAGCATACAAAATAACTGGACTGCCGTATTGCATTAGCACAGGTAGACTGCTAAGAATTATTTAAGATAAGTCTCCTTGTTTGCATTCATTCACAAATGCAGTAGCTTTGCTTCATTGGACACATCTGTGATGCACGGGTGGTCAAAAGGATGCAATGGACATTGCATTTAGAGTTTACAAGACCTGTATGAACAAACATGTCTCATCCCTCATGAAACATACTGTAACTGTTGTTTTCTTATGAATGAACGTCATCATCATCATCATCACAAATACACAAGGGGGCAAAACAATGACGTGATTTCTCTCAAAATATTGATGTGTAAAAGATTGCTATTAAATATAATCAATTATTTTATTCTAACATCAATATTATACATTCCAAGAACGATAAATTATCAATATAACGTTGAAAAAGTTAAAAAAAAGAATAAAATTGGGATGTACTACAATCAATCCTAGGGTTAAGACTGTGAATTTGTGGTGTGTAGAATTTCCAGTTTTCAAAATGTGTTATTTTTACTGTGCAAACTGCAAATGCAAATCTTAACATACAAAGTGTTACGGCGGGACAAGAGAGGACCCAAGAGCACGCACGCACTGGTAAGGGCAATGGCAGAGTGTTTATTGAACAGAAGGTGCGGGTAGTCGTGGGAGCTGACGGGAGCGTGGCACAGACGTCTGGGGGGTTCTGGAGTCGGGAGAGCTGGGGTTTGGCTGGGAGTCGGGGAGACGGGAGGGGGGCTCGGGCATACAGGTAAAGACGGCAGGCTAGCGGGTGGTCAGAGGCAGGCAAGGTCGAAATACCAAGGATCCAGTCAATTCGGCAGGCAATCGGGAGGTCCAGGGCGAACAGGGTCGGACAACAGGCAGGCTGGCAGGAGGAATTGCTGGAAAGCTCGGCGTAGCGCATAGAGACGATCTGGCGGGTTGTGGAGGGAAGTGACCGGGCTTTATACTGAGCGGGTAAATGGTTGCAGGTGTTGGTGTTCGAGGCTGATTAGAAGGAGGGCTGAGCGGGTGTGGTGAAGCTGGAAGTGAGGTGGCTGAAATGGTGGACTGTGACAGAACCCCCCCATCAAGGGACGGCTCCCGACGTCCCAAGGCCACCCCTGGGCGGGAGGGAAAGGCCAACGGCCGGGGAAACCCCATGGGCGGGGGGGCGGGCAACACGCCGGGGCGCGCCACGACGCCCAGACGGTCCAGATGGCTGATCAGGATGAAGGCGGTGAAAGTCAGAGACCAAGGAGGCATCCACAACCTGGCGGGCTGGGATCCAAGACCGCTCTTCCGGGCCATACCCCTCCCAGTCCACTAGGTACTGGAGGCCCCTGCCGCGGCGACGGGAGCGGAGCAGCCGCCGGACTGTGTACACCGGGCCCCCATCAACGAACCGAGGAGGCGGAGGAGGCGGAAGCGCGGGAACCAGGGGGCTATCTATTGCAGGCTTGATTCGGGAGACATGGAAACTTGGGTGAACACGCATCGAGCGAGGTAGGGCAAGACGCACAGCTGACGGGTTCAGTACCTTCTGGATGGGGAAGGGACCAATGAAACGGGGAGCGAGTTTGTTGGATTCCACTCGAAGGGGCAAATCCTTAGTGGACAACCAGACCTTCTGACCCACCTGGTACGTTGGGGCCGAAGTACGCCGCCTATTGGCCGTCCGAGTGTAGCGTTTACTGGCCTGCAGCAAGGCCGAGCGGGCTCGGGCCCATGTCCGGCGGCACCGCCGAGCAAAGGCAAGGGCAGACGGGCAGGTGGCGTCGTCGTCTAGAGCCGGAAACAACGGAGGTTGGTAGCCGTGAACGCATTCGAAGGGGGAAATTCCTGTGGCGGAGCTGGTCAGCGTGTTGTGGGCATACTCTGCCCACTGGAGCTGGGCCGACCAGGAGGCAGGATCTCGGGATGCCAGACAGCGGAGGGCAGTTTCCATCTCCTGATTTACTCTCTCCGTTTGCCCGTTGGTCTGCGGATGGAACCCGGAGGACAGGCTGGCCGTAGCGCCAATGAGCCGGCAAAACTCCTTCCAAAAAGCCGCCCTGAACTGAGGACCCCTGTCTGACACCACATCAAGGGGAAGCCCATGTAGGCGGAAAACATGGTCAATCAGGAGTTGTGCCGTTTCCTCTGCGGAGGGAAGCTTCGGGAGGGGAACAAAGTGAGCCATTTTGCTGAATCTGTCAACTATGGACAGGATGGCTGTGTTACCGTTTGATGGAGGTAGACCGGTCACGAAGTCAAGTGAAACATGAGACCAAGGGCGATGCGGAACAGGAAGGGGGCGCAGCAGCCCGGAAGGAGCCTGATGTGACGATTTATTCTGACTACAAATGGGACAGGCCTGGATAAATTCACGCACGTCCCTCTCCATAGAGGGCCACCAGAACCGTCGTCTGAGGACAATCAGGGTCCGTTGAATGCCGGGATGGCAAGTCAATTTCGAAGAGTGAGCCCACTGTAGAACTTCGGAACGAAGATAGTCGGGGACAGGCAGACGGTTACTGGGACATTGGCTTGGTTTAGTCTGCCCCTTGGCAGCTGACTTCACCTTCTCCTCGATCTCCCAGGTGAGCAAGCCAATGACGCATGACGGGGGAAGGATAGTCTCGGGGTCCCGGCATGAACTGTCCTCAAGTTCAAACTGCCTGGAGAGGGCGTCCGGCTTGATATTCTGGGATCCTGGGCGGTAGGAGAGGTTGAAGTTGAACCTGGTGAAGAACAATGCCCAACGAGCTTGGCGGGAGTTCAGCCTCTTAGCCTGACGGATATACTCGAGGTTTTTGTGATCTGTCCACACCACAAAGGGGATCTTCGTTCCCTCCAGCCAGTGCCGCCATTCCTCCAGGGCGGATTTTACGGCAAGTAGTTCGCGGTTTCCTATGTCATAATTTCTCTCTGCGGGAGAGAGGCGCTGAGAAAAGAATGCGCAGGGGTGGAGTTTCCCATCCTTCCGTGACCGCTGGGAGAGAACGGCCCCAACCCCAGTCTCCGATGCATCAACCTCGACCATGAATTGTTGACCAGGATCTGGCATTTGAAGGATTGGGGCCGATGTGAAGCGGTGCTTGAGTTCCTGGAAGGCCCTTTCGGCACCTGGGTTCCACCGGAAAGGGGTTTTGGGGCTGGTGAGAGTCGTAAGAGGAGCTGCCGTGGCGCTGTAATTCCTGATAAATCGCCTGTAAAAGTTAGCAAAGCCAAGAAAGCGCTGCAGTTGTTTTCTGGTTTCGGGCGTTGGCCAGGAAGTAACAGACGAGACTTTTGCGGGATCCATACTGATGCTATCCTTAGCGATTATGTAGCCCAAGAAGGACACTGATGAGGCATGAAACTCACACTTTTCCGCTTTGACAAACAGAGAGTTTTCCAGCAGGCGTTGCAGAACTGCGCGAACGTGGAGAACATGCTCACCCTGCGTCTTGGAGAAGATGAGAATGTCATCCAGGTAAACGAATACAAATCTGTCGAGCATGTCCCGCAGGACATCGTTGAGTAGTGCCTGGAAGACCGCTGGGGCATTGGTGAGTCCAAAGGGCATGACTAGGTACTCATAGTGTCCGAGCGGGGTATTGAAGGCAGTCTTCCATTCATCGCCTTCCCTAATCCGCACGAGATGGTAGGCATTGCGTAGGTCGAGCTTTGTGAAGTAGGCAGCCCCCTGCAGTAGCTCAAACCCTGAGGTCATTAGTGGAAGAGGATATCTATTCTTAATCGTAATATCGTTCAGGCCCCGATAATCGATACAAGGGCGGAGAGTCTTGTCCTTCTTCTCGGAAAAGAAAAACCCTGCCCCCGCCGGAGAAGAGGAAGGACGTATGATGCCCGCCGCTAGCGACTCGTTGACATACCTCTCCATGGCCTGCCGTTCTGGACCCGACAGAGAGTATAGGCGACCCCTTGGAGGCGTTGTCCCGGGCAATAGGTCAATTGCACAATCATAAGGGCGGTGGGGAGGCAGGGAGGTTGCACGCGCTTTGCTGAAGACTTGGCTAAGGTCGTGATACTCAGGCGGCACACCAGCGATATCGGCATGCGCAGGCGGAGCGGCGAGGGGATCAGGAACAGATGCGCGCTTGAGGCAGGAGAGATGGCATGATGAGCCCCAAGCCAAAATGACTCCCTTCTCCCAATTGATGTGAGGGTTGTGGCGACAAAGCCAAGGCAGCCCCAAAATTAGCGGTATCTGCGGATGATCTAGGATGCAAAATTGTATTTTTTCCTCATGGTTGCCTGACAGGCGCATAGAGAGAGGTGCGGTTTGGTGAGTTATCACCCCCAGGGGGCGCCCGTCCAAGGCATGGGCAGGTGAGGGTTTGGGCAGAGGGAAGCTCTTGAGACCGAGTTGAATCATTAGCTGCCGGCTAATGACGTTAGCGTCAGCCCCAGAGTCCACCAGGGTGCCTACAGTATGGGGGCCATCAGACAGCAGGAGTTGGGCTTGTAAGAGGGCTCTGTCACGGGACAGGGAAAGAGTCACTTGACCCATTTTTACGCTACTCGGGACCGGGATTGGTCTTTTCACTGGGCATGCGGAAATAAAGTGTCCTGGTTCCCCACAATAAAGGCAGAGCCGGGCGGAGCGGCGGCGTTGCCGCTCTTCAGGAGTCAGGGGCGCGCGAGCTGGCTGCGTTGGCGCACTCCCGCCACCGGGAGGAGCTGACGTCGCCAGATGGGAGCTCACTCTGGCCGACGGAGAAGCCCTCTGGTGCGTCTCTTCCCGTTGCAGTTCGCGTAGCCGATGCTGCAAGCGGATATCTATCCGCGTCGCCAGGTTAATCACCCCGTCCAAGGTGACGGGGAGTTCATGAGAAACTAATTCGTCCTTAAGACGGCTGGACAGTCCATGAAGGAAGGCGTCTACGAGTGCGGGACCGTTCCACCTATTCTGACTGGCTCGCGTCCGGAAGTCAATGGCGTAATCCGCCACCGTTCCGTCGCCTTGACGCAACTCGAGCAGGCCCCGGCCCAATTCCGCACTGGCGTAGCTGAGTCCAAAGACTTTTAAAATCTCCTCCTCGAGCGCCTGGAAGGAGGCACACGCGGGTGACCGTCTCCTCCATTCCGCCGTTCCCCACAAGCGGGCTCGGCCAGTAAGGTGGTTGATGACGAACGCTACTTTAGCGCGCTCGGAGGCAAATGTTCGGGGCTGCAGGGCGAACAAAAGTGAACAATTCGTTAGGAACGCCTCGCAAGTTTCGGGATCACCTTCGTAGCGTTCCGGGACGCCAATTTGGGGCTCGGGCCGGTCATGAGGCAGAAAATTGGGCGGATGATCAGGAGCGGATGACGGCTGGGTGAGGGATCGGCGCGCTGGGTCCATTTGGACTGGCCAGATCGTACTGTTACGGCGGGACAAGAGAGGACCCAAGAGCACGCACGCACTGGTAAGGGCAATGGCAGAGTGTTTATTGAACAGAAGGTGCGGGTAGTCGTGGGAGCTGACGGGAGCGTGGCACAGACGTCTGGGGGGTTCTGGAGTCGGGAGAGCTGGGGTTTGGCTGGGAGTCGGGGAGACGGGAGGGGGGCTCGGGCATACAGGTAAAGACGGCAGGCTAGCGGGTGGTCAGAGGCAGGCAAGGTCGAAATACCAAGGATCCAGTCAATTCGGCAGGCAATCGGGAGGTCCAGGGCGAACAGGGTCGGACAACAGGCAGGCTGGCAGGAGGAATTGCTGGAAAGCTCGGCGTAGCGCATAGAGACGATCTGGCGGGTTGTGGAGGGAAGTGACCGGGCTTTATACTGAGCGGGTAAATGGTTGCAGGTGTTGGTGTTCGAGGCTGATTAGAAGGAGGGCTGAGCGGGTGTGGTGAAGCTGGAAGTGAGGTGGCTGAAATGGTGGACTGTGACACAAAGAGTCACAGGCTTGTTTTTAAACTGCAGCTGCAATAGTTAAATTCAAACGCACTAGCATACTACTAGCAGCATGCAAATTTCCTCTTTAAAAACTTTAGTATGATTTTATATATCTCCCCATTGGTCGACGCCAGGAGCCAATCACGTGTCCTGTAGGGCTCTCCGTGAGCTGACTGACAGATTGTCTGGCCAATCAGTTGAAGACAGTACTCCGTTCTCCATCTTTGAGTGAAAATAACACACAAGCCTTGCTGAGAGAGGGCGGTGAGAATGAAAAAACCTTTGGGATCCTGTTATATGTTGTAATAAATTGGAATTTCAAGTGTAAACTGCTTATTACCATGTTTGGTCAACAACAGACTGTCACAAAGCGACGAGACAGGGAGGATTGCTAGTGTGATAGAAGGGGTAGTGGACCCAGGTACCGGGAGGCTCTGAGACAGAAAGTGCGAGTTGGAATCCAGGATTTATTAGTAAACGGCATAAACAAAAACCGGGGAAAACAGCATGGCAAAGAAAAGTACTGCCAGGCAGGTGAAACAGTAAAAACCTTTCCTGCCTGGTTGGAACGGGAATACACAGACGAATCGCATAGGACTGGTGACATAAGACCAGCATTTATGTAAAACAAGGATGTGTGTGTTTTGTGGGGTTTTTTTTCCCTCGATAGACATTATTTTTTTTTCGCAAGATCAATATATCAATATATATATATATATATATATATATATATATATATATATATATATATATATATATATATATATATATATATGTATATATATATATATACAGTATATATATATATATATATATATATATATATATATATATATATATATATATATATATATATATATATATATATATATATTTAATTTTTTTTTTTTTGTGGGCTCACACGTTGCCCATCTTTGTAAAAAGATTTTAAAATTTGGTCTTAAACTTAGCACAAGCACTAATTACACCTTCAAGACATTTGAGGTTCTCATTATGCGATCGAGCTCTTCACCATCATTCCATGTGGTAGTTATTTACCGTCCTCGAGGTCCATACTCTGGAGTCTTAGATGAAATCCCTGAATTTATGGCAGATTTAATAACTCATGCAAATAATATATTAATTATGGGTGACTTCAATATTCATATGAACTCCCCATTGGAGCCACTTACTCGATGCATTTGGTTTTACACAAATACAGTAATAGAAGCAGCGACACACCGGAATGGTAATATCTTAGATATTGTGTTAACCCGTTTCCTAACTGCTTCAAATGTCACAATTTTGCCGTATACTAATGCTATGTCTGATCATTCTCCTATAACATTTGAAGTCCTAGCTCAGTGTGGTCTTATTGACCACAACCGTGATATTAACTCCTCAACCACAGCTGCACTTTCTGAACTACTGCCTTTCGCAACAGCTTGCCTTTCCGTCATTAATTGGTTCAGTCGATAAGCTCAAAATTTTTTTTTAATACGGTTCTTTTAAAGTCCCTAAACTCTATAGCGCCGCAACAGCAGCAGATTAATCATAGTTCCCTTCATTCAGCACACGATTTCATGCAATTCTTTACTCAGTGGATTCAGCTAATAAGGAACGAAATAAAAAAGGCAGTGCCACTTACGCCCTCGGTTGTGATTGTTAATGCTAGTTCGGACAATTAGGTTCAAGAAAGTCTGGTTATCCTTTCCCAGTTTGATTTAGTATCTCTGGAGTGTCTTACACACCTGGTTAATGCAGCAAAGCTGACGTTCTGCATGCTCGACCCGCTTCCAGGCAAACTCGTTAAAGACTTATTCCCGGTCTTAGGGTCATCTGTCTTGAATATTATTAATCTGTCACTCGCCTCTGGCATTGTACCTGAAGCTTTTAAGACGGCCGTCATTCAAGCATTACTTAGGAAACCTCACCTAGATCCTGAAAATCTCTCTAACTATAGACCAGTGTCACATTTTCCGTTTATTGCCAAAATTCTTGATAAAGTTGTAGCACAACAGCTTAGCGATTTCATGATAGATAACAATAGATCTGAACTCCTTCAGTCAGGTTTTAGGGCCAACCACTCAACTGAGACAGCCCTTGTAAAAGTGACGAATGATCTTCTCTTAGCCATGGATTCCAACATCTCATCGATATTATTAATGCTTGACCTTAGTGCCGCATCTGACACTATTGATTATCATATTTTTATAGAACGTCTTAAATCATGTGTTGGTATCTCGGGATCAGCAACTTTCTTGGTTCAGATCTTATATCCTGGGAAGGACGCATAGTGTCTCTTATGGCAATGCGATCTCTGAGTCTTTCTCCGTCTCATGTGGTGTCAGTAGGGGTCAGTACTTGGTCCCTTACTGTTCAACGTCAACATGATTCCTCTTGGCGATATTAAACGTAAACATGCTATTAGTTTTCATTGCTATGCTGATGATACCCAACTATACATGCTTTTAGAAATAACAGATCCTTGCAAGTGCAGTAAACTGGAGGCCTGCCTTGCCGAGATTAAACAATGGATGTCTTCCAATTTTCTGCTTCTTAACCCTAGTAAAACAGAGATGTTAATTATTGGCCCTGCTCATCATCAGCACTTGATTAAGAATATCACATTGAACCTGGATAACTGTACTATTTCCCAAAGTAGTTTTGCAAAAAACCTCGGCGTGATATTTGACTCAACTCTCTCTTTTCGGACACATATTAATAACACGACAAGAACGGTGGTTTTTTTTCACCTTCGCAATATGGTTAAAATTCGCCCTATTCTTTCTCCTAGCGATGGTGAAACTTTAATTTATGCATTTGTTACGTCGTGGCTAGACTATTGTAACGTTCTGTTTTCTGGGCTTCCCATGTCCTGTGTCAAAAGCCTGCAGTCTGTACATAATGCAGCAGCGAGACTATTGACAAGGACGAGAAAGTTTGATCATATTACTCTGATTCTAGCTAACCTGCATTGGCATCCAATACACATGAGATTTTAAGGTGTTGTTAATTACTCATAACATTTTACACGGTTTAGCTCCTTCCTATCTCGTCGACAGCATCACCACATGTTCCATTCCGACAACTTCGGTCACAAAATGCCGGTTTGTTATCGACCCCACGGGCTAAAAAGAAGTCTGCAGGATCAAGGGCTTTTTCCATTTGCGTGCCAGTAGTATGGAATGCCCTCCCTATGCAGGTTTGCTCAGCCACCTCAGTAGAAATCTTTAAATCCCGACTAAAAACACATTTACACTCCAAAGCATTTAGTTAATGGGCCTGTCTGCAGCTTTCTTCTTTTTTTTCCTGCCCCCTTCTCCCGGCTCAGAGAGGGGGCTAGCTAGATGGTGAAGGTTGACTTGACTGCCCCCATTTGGCCCTGCGCTGATCGACCATCGCAGGTAAAGAGATCGACCGTCTGCAGTCCACTTGGTTGGACTGTGGGAAGGTTCCTGCCCAATGGCTTTGCCTGCTGTCAAGTCATCATTGCACTATATAGTACAATATGTTTGCTGTAATCTATATTGTGTACCTGTATTTGTCTGTAATGTGTATCTATTTGTCTGTATTTGGAACATGCAACATCCACTTCAACCTGTGGGCCTGGAAGGGGTTCCTCCCACCTGTGGTCTCTTCTGAAGGTTTCTGATTTTCCCAAAATTGGGGTTCTTGAGTTTTTTCTTCCTCTTCTTGGAGCTTTGACAGGGGATGCTGTTGTGTACCTTACACTGAATAGACGTCTCTGTATGACTTCTTTTTTCGAAAGAAGTCTCGACATGACCTCTTTTCATCTGTGAAGCCCTTTGAGACTTCGGTGAGTCAAGGCTATACAAAAAAAATTGATTGATCGATTGATTGATTGATTGATTGATTGATTGATTGATTGATTGATTTGGGGGAATTGTGGGAGTAAATAAAGAAAAATAAATAATTGACAGATATGATACTGGCAGTAACATGTACATTATCAAGTTAAATTTGATCAAAATAATGAAAAATGGCTTCCATGGAAAGGTACATTCCCAGGAGATCAATAAAATAATGTATGATGACGTGTGTGTCAGTTGCACATCAGCATCCATCTCCACCGAAGATGAATCCATGTGCAGCATCTCGTACGCAACGTCTCCACATGCTCCTTTTCGGGCCTCATCACTATCGCATGGTTGCGTCATTTTACGCAGCTCATGTCAATTTCAAATTGGCTCTCCTCACTCGCTTCCTGCCTTCAATTATTTTCATGGCTTTTGTGGTTCCGAAGCCAGCGTCAACCTGAGTAAGACGGGAGCTTCCGTTTTCGGTGGGCATCAAACGAGGCGGTAATTGGCAGCGGGTGTTACTCATGCTGTGCAGGCATACTGGAAAATGTCAATTCAATGCACAGACGGCAAACTAACTTTTGTCTGCGTGAGCAGCGAGCGAGTTGCTGTCCGCTGTAAAAAAACATCCCTATGTACTTGTTAACTTCAGCGCAAGACATTCACTGAATGTCTTGTGGTCATTATTTACTAGTGAAAATATCCATCTTTTTGGTGACTGGAAACAATAAACATAGGGAAATTCCAGGTGTTGTTTCAGTCCTACAGCAATGGGAAGCTAAACATGCCCTGCTTTGATGTTAAATATTTTATCTTGTTTAAATAAACGTCAATAAACCTTTTGCAAGATGCCACATGCTGTTTCACTAAACACACTGACGAATGCAACTCCTACCTTCAGTATCTCTGACTTTGAAAACAGCTCACTTTACCTGTTCATTGTTTCAACTACCCTAATAAAGTTTAGCTGAATTCAAACCAACGATCATCATTTTGACGATGGTTAAGGTAAATGATTAATCAGCACTATCATGACCTGCTTGTTTTAATAGACATTTATAGTGTAAAGAAATAATAGCTCATTAATACCAGATTCCCACGACTAGATTAAACAGGTTACAATCGTCACAAGAAATTGAAATCGATGTGCGGCTGTCAGTATTATTATTGGCCTATTAGAATAAAACCGGTTCTTTTTAGACTGAGCACAGCACATGGCTCGCACGCAGACAAAAACAATCCGCCGTTGGTCTGTTCGGAAGTTGACAATTAACAATATTAGCCTGGCCCTCACATAGGATAACCCACAAAGGTTGCTGCAAATGGTCGGTTGACGTAGTGATGGGTGAATCTCAACACAACCTTCTTCTGAGAGAATGCAAACCCTTTTGTGTATGTGTATGCATGTACAGTATGTGTATTGCTAAGAGAGGCAATCTGGAAATGCATGCTGAGATGTTTGAAGGTCACCGCCGTGTCCCCTGCACAGAGCCTCCATCTGAGGGCCAATTATGTTGTGATGGCCACATTTCACCTCAATCGTGGTGGAGATGCGTGTGTGTGTGTGTGTGTGTGTGTGCGCGCATTTGTGTGGAAGCGAGTGATGACTGGCTCTGTCTGATAACCACAAGCGGGAAAAAAAAATGTCCCACCAGAGCTGAGAAATTTCACGCTGGAGAAGACGTTTAATTTCTGATTTGCATGCAAAATGTAAAACAAAGGCCTCACTCTTCTGTTTAGATGTGAACACAAATGGTGGTGAAACGAGGCTTTAGTTAAACACTTTGGTTTCATTAAAAGACAAATTATGCTTGGTTACACATTCATTTCTTTTCAGTGAAAGACATAAAAATGTTGACAAGAAAACATGAAATGCCAAAAATGTCCTGTTGATACTGATACCTCGTACCCTGTAGTTGCTCTGCTAGCCTGAACACATGTTGTCCAATCACATTTCAGCGTCTATATGTTTCCATGTCAAGGTAATCTGCCGATAGTCTTCAGAATCAATGGTGCTGATTGGATTTCAAATACATTAGCTATGGGACATCGATTCATCAATCTATTTTCTTAGCCGCTAAGTCTCACTTCAGTCCAAGGCGTGCTGGAGCCCATCCCAGCTCTTTAGACAGCAGGTGGGGTACACCCTGAACTGGTTGCCAGCCAATAGCAGTGCATGTTAAAATCAGATTTCAAATGTATTGTGCAACTTTTGATGACTATGACATTCTTTCCATCCACTGTAGCAACCGTAATACACTATATAAAAACATCAAACAAATATCAAATCTGATGAATATGATATATTTTATATGTCAATTTTTTATGTTAATTAAATAATGTAAAAAAAAAAAAAGTGTCAAAAATATATACAAAAAGTACATTTTGGAGAGCCAGGGTTTTGGTGTAGGAATTAACCATTAAGCATAGTAATAATACTTCGGCATCCATCCATCCATCCATCCATCCATTTTTCAGAGCCGCTTATCCTCACAAGGCTTTCTGGCGCCTATCCCAGCTGGCTAAGGGCAGTAGGTGGGGGACATCCTAAACTGGTTGCCAGCCAATTGCAGAGACGAACAACCATTCACTCACCCAATAACACCTAAGGGCATTTTAGTAGGAAGCTGGAGTACCCAGAGAGAAACCATGTGTGCTCAGGGAGAACATGCAAACTCCACGAAGAAAGGCCGAAGTGAGGTGGATTTGAACTTAGGTCCCTGAACTGTGAGGCGGACGTGCTAATCACTGCTTCGCCGAGCCGCCTCCAAGAAAACATGAGAGCCATTTTCACAGTGACTACATGTCTTCAAAGACCAGGAAAACAACAACAACAAGATTAGCAACGATCAACCATGGTGCTGTTGGCCATACAGGCGCTAAACTGCAAGTTAGCAAGCTAGCTTGCTTCTTTCTACATCCTAGCTGGTGTCAAGCAGTGGGTTTATCCCCGAATGGGTTTGCCCATCCAATGTGACAAGTACCACCAATAATTATCATACGTTTCCAATCAGGAGAACCTGCCCTCCTCCACTGTGGAGCCAGGTAGACCCTTCCTGTGTAACCTTTAAGCTAGCAATACTCCTTGGGATGTGGATGTCCTTTTAATAGCACACTGGCCAAAGAAGACATAACTAAATGACAGTGAGCCAACACTTTGGCTAGCACGGCTGGAGCTGTGTGCGTGAGTGTGTGTGTGTGTGTGTGTGTGTGTGCACCCGTGTATGTGTGTGCAATTGTGAGCGTGTGTTTGTGTGTGCCCCATGATATACATAGTCCTGCTTGATATATAGACTCTCCTTGTCTGCGGATTAACATACATCAGTGTGGCGCACTAAAATTGTCCCTAGATGGCCATCAAATCAGGGCTGGTGAATTAAGGATTAGGATGTCCAAAGGAGAATAACTCATGAGTCACACATTCCATGCTGAACCAGTGAGGGGGGACAAGATAGATGAGTGTTCGCTGTTGTCCACTTCAAAATTGATTAACAAGAACCTTTTTAAAGAATTTACAGTCAAAATAATAATACTTAAAAGATAATATTATTATTATTACTATTATCATTATTAAAAAATGCAAGTAACAAGAATGTCGCTTGAAGGAGTGCATACTTTCATTTTGGTTGAATTGGTAAAAGTGATGCAAAATGTGGAGCTTATTAATTATTTAGCTACTGGGTAAGATTTTGGAACAGTAGCACTTCTGGTGCTGAGGGGCATCATGATTCAAATGGCGAAATGAGGTAATAATTCCCAATCAGAAATGACCAAAAAAAAAAAGAATTAAAGCACATGTTCATCCGCCATAACAGCAACAAAAGAAATCTGGGCTTGACATTTTTATTGTAAGCAGACTATCTTAGTAGAAATACACGAGACAGACAGTATGATCCAAAAATCACATAAGCCAAGAAGACTGAACAATTTCTGATTCCAGGGGACATGACATGATCATTATAAATCAGATTTTGAAAAGTGAAGTGTTTTTTGAAACAAAGTGAAAATATTGTTACGTTTAGTCTTTTAGAGTTAGATTAACAGACCCAATAGCATCGCTTCAAGGCAGATCTAAAAAACAATACTTGCAGTCACCGAGATGTTCAAGAATTTCTTGCGACTTTTGTCCTCTCGAGAATGTATGTCGCTTTGATAGTATTGTCGGAGAGTCGTCTGATTTTTATTGGCTAAATATAACACTGATAGACTGCTGACATCTTTATTGCTGTGGCGGTCAATGGAAAAGCAGACGAGCGCACAGGGCTTGGGTGGAAAGTGGTCACGCTTTGCACTGCTTGGACACTTGCCCTTCACTTCCAAATCCTCCAAACAGCACATGATAGGACATGCAGCTCGATGACCAAAAGAACAAGTTAGTCCCGCGCATCCTTCACGTGTCAAAGGGACAGACTGCCAAGACTCTTGGCAATGGACGTTTCCACAAACCATAAATAAATACACAAACTAGAGTAGTACCTAGGCATAGGCTGCTGTCACATTCCGACAGCAATATAATACTGAAATAATGCACTTTAAGGATACCACAGAATTGCAATAGCTCAAACCACTATAAATTGCATCTTAATGGGCATATGAGAGGGTGGTCATGAATGGAATTTATATGTGAAATACATGCAGCTCCGAAAAACGTTTCAGTCGAGCATCATGCCATTTACTTCCTAATCGTAGAACGGCCACAAAAGGGTCCCACAGGCATCAGGGACTGGCATCGGAGGATTTCTCTCTCTCTCTTTTTTTTAAGGTTCTTTCTTTGTCCCATGTTTCATGGCAACGATGCTGGCTCTTTGCCATGCAGTATTCAAGCATACAGCAAAGCATGCTTTACAGAATGCTACAAATCCATTTTATTTTGGTGACTGACTTGTGCTGGGCCGAATTAAGCTGAGGTTAGTGAGCGCAACAGCTGAAGGCGAGGCGTGAGCTCTGCAAAACACAGTTGGTGTGTTGCCAAGCACACGACAACACACACAGACACGCGCGCGCACACAGACACACACACACACACACACACACACACATATCCCTCTGTGTGGAAACCTATGAGAGCCATTAGCATTAAAGGTAAAGCACTCCTCAATTGAGGATCTTACTTTATTGTGGCTGTGATGAAGAGATGCATACTTGGGAAAGACTTTAAAGCATTCAGTTAAATGCTCACAAGCTTCAGTGGACCAAAATCAATAGGAACATTCACTTATGGAAATTAGTTGTTGTGATGTAAAATTTCCCCAAGGCTGCCATCCATCAGTGGGCGATGCACATGAACTCAAATGTATCTCGCTGTATTAAAACAACAGTTGTAGTAGACTATTGAATGACATCCAAGCAACAAATCTACAAAAAACACACGACATATTCTTTGGGTGGAAATCATACTGGATGTAGGACACAATTCAAATTGGGACGTAAAAATAATCAATCACTTCCCGTCAATGAGGCTAATCAAGTCTCATGACACAAATATAGTGGCTATGTTGCACTTAAAATGTTTTGCTTTGAATACATTATTTTGAAGCATGTCAATAATAATATCAGTGTTACAAATAATATTTCACATCTTGTCTATAGACTGCCAATCTTATTTCCTTACAAAATGCAACTAAGTATTCCGGGAAAAAGCAATACATTATTTTCTCAGGAGTGTTCAGGCTATGTTCCATCACAAGAACTGAGCGGGCCCAGCAGGGTGGGTAACGTAAACAGCGCATCAACATCTCCACCAGACGGGATGAATTTTTAATAGCCCCATTAGACTCTGGCTGGTAGGCCAATAAACAAATATTAGAAAACATACACAATCAAGCAGAAAATTTGTATGTAATCTGAATTATTCAGGTGCTTCCTTACAGTCCATCTTTCATTTATTCCCTCAGGGCATTTGCTAGGGGTTCTACTTGTAAACTGTATGATACAGGCACCCACCACTTAAAGAAATTAATGCAGCACGATAAATTGCTTCAGCAACATTTTTAAACTATCGAGCAAATGTGGAAGTTTACATCGGTGGAATTGCTTGAATTTTTGTTTTCATGGTCACCAGCCACTTGTTACTAGGCAAAATATACGGTCCCCTCCAAAGGTATCGGAAGCGTGAGGCAAATTCCTTTACTTTTCCTGTAGATTGGAAACATTTAAGTTTGACACCAAAAGATGAATATGAGACAACAGATCAACAATCCCGCTTTTATTTCCAGGTTTTTACATATGGATCTGATACACAACTTAAAGAAAACATTTTTTTGGAAAGAATCACCACATTTTTAGGTGATCAAAAGTATGGGAACAAGTAAGATTTAATATTTTGTTGCAAATCCCTAGCTTGAAATACTGCATCAAGTCTATGACCCATTGACATCACCAAACATTAGCATTCTTGTTTTGGAATGGTTTTTCAGGCTTTCACTGCTGGTTCCTTCGGATGTTGTTTGTTTTGGGGGTTTGTTCCTTTCAGTCTCCTCTTCAGCAGTTGAAATGCATGCTCTGTAGAGTTCAAGTCTGGAGATTGATTTGGACTGTCTAAAACCTTCCACTACGACAAGACGGAAGGCTAGGGAAACCAAAAGAATATAATATATAATATAATATATAATATATATATATATAATATAAAAAAAAGGACTAATTGATTTTTCTTTTTTTGGAATCCTATCAGAGTGGGCCCCTCTAATTACAGCGTTTTCTGCTGTGTCAATTTAAAATATCGCCCTATTTGTTTGACAATAGATACAAATTAAATCGATTAATCAATAAAAAAGAATAACAATCAATAAAAAAGAATAACAACCAGGTCAACTAGGAACTAGGCAAAATAATATGCGCGACACAGAGACAGCTTATAGTCAGTATTTAGGTACAAAGTCAATGAAAAACAATACAGATAAAAATAAAATAAAAATTCAATAAAACCTGCTCTGTTTGTGAGTCACTGTGTCATTTGCCACAGGAAACAATTGTAAAGAAGAGGTGCAAACATTTGGATGCCACACACAAGATGACGAAGTTAAATGTCATGTGGAAGTTACACAAACGAGGTGGCAGGTGGACTGCAATGTCAACCTTTCCTTGAGCTGTTGGGACAGAAACAATTGTACAATTCTGACAGCTGACAGTTCTAAAGTGCACATTAACACACTTGTGTTGCACCTTTGGGGGAGGGGGGGGGGGGGTGTTGGGGGGTTGGATGTGCATTAATACAGTAAATGCATCAGCTGCTGCTCACGAAAGCACAATAATGTATGTACTCATGCTGCTTGTGCTCAAATACACACTAGTGTCATGTGGGCAGGTTGTCCTCGATAGGGCAAAATATTCATTAAATTAATAAGCTTTATGCTTTATGGCAGCTTCCAAACTACCTGAAAAATAAACAATTTTTCGGAGAAGGCTGGCAATATTAAAACCAAGTAACATGGGAACAAAGTTATATATGAGCTTAAGCAATAACAGTCTCCATGTCTTTGGCTGAACTGCAACCCTTCCATCCATTTTCTATAGCCGCTTATGCCCACAGGGGTCGCAGGTGCCTATCTCAGCTGGCTTCGGGCAGTAGGCGGGGGACACCCTGAACTGGTTGCCAGCCAATCGCAGGGCACACAGAGACGAACGAGTAATCACGCGTCCAATCCAGTATGTCCAATCCACCTGCCATGCATGTTTTTGGGGAGTGGGAGGAAACTAGAGTGCCCGGAGAGAACCCATGTGGGCTTGAACCGGGACTTTTGAACTGTGAGGCGGACGTGCTATTCACTGCACCACCACGCCGCCCGAACTGCAAACCAATAGAGCTGAATTAAGATTCAGGACTTGTGATCAAAAGACTTGGAGCTATTGTCTTGAACTTAATGGTTGCCAGTGAAAATAGTGTTGCACTAATAAACGGTGATGGTGGACATGAAAAACACTGAAGGGAAGGCACTGAAAATGCACCCAATGCCATCAATGAAATTGGTCCTGTGTGAAAACCCAAGGACAAGCAGTGAGACAAACAAGGCAGACAATAAAGAGAAAGAAAAGCTAGAGGGATGGATTTGCTAGAGGGATGGATTTGCTTATATTTTTCTAGTTAGTCAGAGAGATGTTCAAATTACTGAGAGAACAGTTCGCGGGAAAAATGCGGGATAATGGGGCAGTAAAAGAGAATGATCCGGTGCCACAGGATGCCACATAAGAAGAAAACAGATTTTTTCTTGTTTATTATTATTATTATTATTATTATTATTATTATTATTGCTAAGAATTAATATGGGGCTCTCAAAAGTACAGTTCACCCCTCAGCTGCAAATATTCATTTGCTCGCTAAAAAATAGAAAGATGAGGCTCTGGGAAGTTCAGCTACATTCATACTCACATCTGTTGAGGCAGTGCTTCTCTGTTATATTTTGCAAAGCCCACCCTAGCAAAGAGAAAACACCCACCCTTGCCACACCGACCATACATAGGATTATTATCTATAAAAATTGCGGACCATATTTTCCGCACTATAGGAGCACCGGTTAATAAGGTGCACCTTCAATGAATGGCCTATTTTTTTTTAAATTGCATGATGCATCCACTGGATGGAACTGCACTAAAGGGAATGTTTTAAAAATAATCAGATGAGTCGTCAAACTTTATTCACAGAATATAAACGTTATTAATACAATATAAACGTTCTTACAACTCCCAAAAGAATGTTTTATTTTAGTAATATCTGAAAAATGGGCAAAATACCGCTTGATTACATAAAAAGACTGTTTAGATAAATGCCAAAACAATAAGAGTTTAAAAGATTATAATTACGATTATATATTAAACCTAAATATTTTAATCAAATTGCAACCAAAACCCTTAAAATTTATTGTTTTGTTGTTTTAAAATCTTTGCTATTTTGCACTAGGCATGTTGTTGTTAAGTTTACAAACACACACATGAGTATATGCAGTCAGTATCCATTGTCAGCTTTATTTTGGAAGTTCAGTCAGGACGTCACTGTGTGTTATGGATAGCATGTAGACCAGTGGTGTCAAACACATTTTTATTTTGGGCCACATTGTAGTGATAGTTTCTGTCAGAGGGCCGGAATGACTGTGAATTCAAATACATTTTAAGTGTGTTGATCACACATTTACCAAGATTTGATATCAGAAGCCGGCAAAAACTGCTCAAAAGAGATTTGAAGAATAAGAAAATGTTTTTCTTCCCCCAAATTTGTAAAAGTTAAAGACAACTTGCAATTTTGGTATTTTAGTCAGAAACCTGAAGTCAAATCAGCATTTCAAGGGCCACGAAAAGTGAGGTGGCGGGCCGGATCTGCCTTTGACACCGGTGATATAGCCTGTGCCCATTCAGAGGACTCCCTCGTTCAGGACTCTTTTGAAAGCGATTACTGTAAGTCTGTGTTTTTATGTCTTTTGGACATCTTTGTTGCCACATGGTGTTGACACCTGCTGGCTTCGAACATCTTATACATGCATCATACTCTTGCCAACGAGCTAATTAGCTTATGAAAAGATCGCGACCATGCTCGTTTAGGATTGCAATAGCTAATGTTAGCATCGATGCACATCCCTTCGCATAGGTTATTTGTGGCACATTTTTTGTTTAGTAATGGATAATGCATATTTAGATTTGACTTTTAGTTTAACTCTGCATGTTCATGAAGCTCACTCCACTAAATTGAGATAAAGTAGCAAGATGCTCAGCTTTATGGCTTGTGAGACATCGCATTTGGCTTGCTGTTGGTCAGCGCTCACGTACTTGTATCCAACACATTGTGATAACAGTAGAGTTATATATATCATTTGATCTGATTGATATATTAGGCCAGGGGCGGCCAAGTCTGCTCCCTGAGATCCACAATCCAGCCTGTTTTTGATGTTTCTCTTCAACCAACACACCTGATTTATTATCCGGATTCTGAAAAGCATACTGATGAACTAATCGTTGGAATCAGGTGTGCTTGTTAAAGGGAAACATCAAAAACAGGCAGGATTGTGGCTCTCGAGGACTGGAATTGGCCAGCCCTGTATTAGGCGCACCGGATTATAGGGCACACTATCAGCTTTTGAGAAATTTGAAGGCTTTTAGGTGCACCTTATAGTGCAGAAAATATGGTTAGTATACCTAAAACGATATCCTTTTTAACAACACAAGGAAAAAGCAATATGAAAGACTACTTCTAACAACTGTTAACTGCTTTTTGTTTTTTACAGCATTTATACAGGTTAAAGCATCAATGTGCCTGAAAAAAAAAAATACAATACTTATTTTATCACAATTACACATAGCAAAAACAAATTCTTTTCCCTGGGGTCATCCGTGCCCCTCCTGGCCTCGTCCACAATTTGAGAAACATGTGTAAAGGCAACATCAGCAGGTAAAGGTTCTCCTATTTTATCATAAATATTGGGGGGGGGGGGGGGGGGTCTCTGAATGACGCAAATAGTGCCATGTTTCCACCAGCCTCTAAAACAGACGATGATACCATTCATATCAAAAAAGCTTCCATGCTCCACCGTCCTACGCATATCTCCACTAGCAGAGGAATCATGTAAGAACTTCTGGAGGTGGCATGACGCAGAGCAGATAAACTAGACTATTAGGTAACCAAACAGCACAGAGGAAAAAGACGCACAACAACACAGAAAATAAGCTTCATAGTCAGAAAAACAGAAAATAGATAATGGCAATAATAAGTGTCTAATACTTTTGTTCAGTGGTATTTGGTGAGATTTGTCAGTGTAAAAATATGTACCTTGGTTCAATAAATGTTGGTACCCACTGGCCTACCGAAACCACTGGAGCTGGGTCCTGAATTTGTACACATTCAACATGCAAACTGGTCTTAACAGACTGACTGTGTACAAATTCTGGACCCAACTACAGTGGTCCAGGTAGGCCATTGATTCCCACCCTTATTGAACCAAATTATATTTTTTTACATTGGAAAAACCTCACCACGTACCACCAACCAAAAATAGTGTTTCCAGTTAGCATACTAACTGGTGTTTCTAGTTAGTCTACTAGATGTTTGACATTTCCTTTGCTGCATCCAGTGATCTCCTTCCATAATTATCCTCTTAAAGCCCTGACAGACGACAATCATTTAGAAGAATTAGGACACAGCTGTGTGTCAATGGCAACAGACTTATTTCGCAATGACTTCCTCCTTCCTGCTGCATTCTCACATCATCCCAAAGAAAGACTTTCAACCCCCCCCCCCAGCCAAACGAAGATCCATCCTGTTCTTTGCACTTGCGCATTTAGGCAGCCGCTCCAGTGACCTGAACACAGATCCAGTTTCCAACTCTCTAATACTCCTAACGAGCTTCTTCCCTCTGCAGCCAAGTGCCAAGCCCACCAGTCACCCAACAGTATGATGCAGCTTTCCAGAATAAAAAAAGTGGGAGCGCTAAAATTGTTTCTTCTTTTTTTACAAGGGTACGCAAGCAGATCCACACTCACAGTCACAAGCTGGATTCCTGATCATAATTGTATGCTTGCATTTTCATCTGAACCCTTGCAAAACTGTACAAAGCACAATATGATGGATGCTTTGGATCTATTTCTTTATGTACAAAAACATGAGAGACACTGACGTTATAGTCTGTACCGGAAAGTGGTCCAAATCTTTACTCATTTACTGTAGTAGAAAATAAAGCTGGCAGGTATCTACTTATTAAAGGAATCAAATGTTGCCTGTTAGATATTGCGAGAACTGTTTACACATTCTGAACGGAAAATAGATAAACTGAGGATGAAAATTATAGATGCTTGATGATTGTTTGCAGGATCATTAATATCCATGTCACAAGACCTACATGCTTGTTACTTGGCTGGATTACAAGAAAACTGATGAACAAATTCCCACCAAACTTGTAGGAAGGTGGTAGCTCATGTAAATGGTTTAAGTATGCATGATTTCCAATTTAAAGCACTTTGATGATTAAAAATACAGGTTTATATGCTTTTCATACCTGTGCTTTTATGGCAGGACCCAGTGTGCAAAGCGCTGAAGGTCTGCGTGGTAATGTCACAAGCATAAATGAGCCTCAGCCATTATGGCTCCCGATGTGGCTGAAGTAAGATGGTTAGGTTTTTGTCTTCCTGAATTTTCAATGATTGAAGTAGTTTAACTCAATGTTAAAGTAGTTTGCACACTGGTATTGATTGATCCATTGTGGGGATGTCTTGCACAATTTTGGGCTCGTGTTTTGGATGCTGGGTGACATTTTGGAGCCATTGTCCATTCAAGGACTAACTAAGAGAGTGTTGCTAAGTTTAGTTTGCATTTTTCTGACTATTATTTGGATTTTGGGAGAGCTAGCAAGGACATCTGTTGCACTCAGCGCTCACTTGCCATTTTTGCACACAGATTAAAAACGAACGCTTTGAGTAACACAGGTCACATGTTGACTAATTTTTTTAAGAAGTGTAATCACAGGAGCAAGGCCTGACAAAATACTTATATTGAATACCCATGATCCGATCAAGACCAAAATGTTAGAGAAAAATCCTCGACCAAGTCAAGATCGTGTTAATTATAGATGTTTGTATTCTACTATTAGTAAGGGTCTATATAAGAAGCTAGTTGTATTCAAGCCTGAGATGTTAAAGCATTAAAAGGTCACATATTCAAAGAAACATAACCAGTCACCTATGTTTGAGTCTGAAAACAACAGATAACTAGACCAGACCAAGATCAAGAAGTCTAACCTCCTATTACTACTACTGAGACACTATTGTGAAACATCAGAGGCTATACATCCCCACATGCACAGTCACAAGTACTAAACAACATGACAGGATTGTAGCAAGCATATATAGTAGATCACACTTTCATTTGAACTAGACAGGCGGCACCAACACATCAAGGTCAAAACACATCACTTATCCAACTCTCACTCACCCGTCCATCCATCATCGACACTTTTGAAAGCCACCTTCTGCTTTCACCTACAACAACTGACAAGACTTGTTTATTTACTTATCAAATATCAAAGTAGCTCCTGGCAATACCATCACAAAATAAAACAAGAGAGAGTCAAGGAGGAGCTCAGGGGGCTTATCCATAGCCTATCTGCTTTTAAATGGAGACCATTCAACTTCGACCAGCAAAATGGCAGACAAAGTAATAAAGGTTTCTGGACTCTGGAGAGAAATTCTACTCTGGCTGAACAGAAGCAGAACTGGAACTGCATTACGGTATGCTACGTCACAAGACGGCCTGGAGGAGCTACCTATAAGATTAAAAGATAGATGGGCAAACGGTCTCCCTATCGACCCATTGTTGACGGGATACCAGTCTTTGATAGGCACTTCCACATTTTCGACTTGTGCTTTATGACACTAAGTCTTGGAAAAATAACTAAATAAAATAAACACACATACGGATTGAGCCCCGACTCAAGCAGGTTTACGTCGGCGGATCCGATTCAGTACGGATGCTCATTCTCTAGCTGTGTATTTTCACAAGGCTTCACAGCATAAAGCATTCACCGAAGGTTCTGTCAACGATGGGTCGATATAGTAAGTTTACCCAGTTCTCATTAACACAGTAAGAAATATTTAAAATATAAATACTTTTATTCTTAATTTTTCTTTTTTTTTTAATCAGTTTAGCATTGTTGGTTTTCAATCATGGTCCTCATGGTGAGCTGGATGTTTTTAATGTCTCCCTGCTGCAACACATCTGATTTAGATGATTAGACAATCTGGAAGTCAGCATCAACTGGAGAACAATCCTGATTATTTGACTGTGGTATTTTGTAACAGAGGACTTTCAACGACACTATCCCATAAGGACCAGGTTTAAACCCCCCTAACTTATAAACAGTTTGATAGAACCCTTGCTGTAGGTTCCTGGGATTTTACCAATAGTAAATGTATAAATTGCTCCTCAAATTGAGATAGTTGCTTCTTAAACTGATTGTTGCTCTGTCTTGTGGCCCGGTGCCATCGAGACTAGAAAACGGCAGCCCCTTACCTTGCTTTTCACGTTGCAGTGGCAGCACACGGTCCACAGGTACTTGAGGGTCCTCCACAATAAGATGATGAAGAGCCCCCCGAAGAAGGTCACCATGGAGGAGGCGAGGAACGCCCACCACATGCGCTGCCCATTATTGTCACAGGGCACCTCGGATGAGAAAGGAATGACGACGTCTTGCATCTTGGAGATGAGGATCGAGGAGTCGGCGGCGGCTTTGGGTGGCGGAGGGTCGCTATCGCTTGTCCTCATAGAGCTGTCGCTGCCATGGGGGACCGTGCCATCCGCCTCGGCTAGCATGGGGGAGCCTTGGAGAGCCTTGGCCGGCGTCCCCAGCCCCACTCACCAGCCATAACGCCCGGGAACCGCGAGATCAAACAAACGCCCTTTTAGACTCTTTCCCGACCTCCCGTCAGTTCTTTAGATAGCTAGGGGGAAAAACAACCAGGAGAAAAAAAACAGCTTGACGGAGGCATTTAATATCCGAATCGGGAATTTTGACCCAAAAGAGACACATGCGAGTCATCGCTCGCCATGATAGACGACGGCGGCGGCGGCGGCGGCGACGACGACGACAACGACGGCCTTGAGCCGCCGATGACAGCTTAGTCAAAAATAGGTTGTGGTGGGGGGGAGGAAACCTTCCAAAAAGAAAAGACTTTTTTAAATAAAAATGAATAAATGAATCCACGGTTGGGGACACCTCGCTCTAGTAGTCTTCCATCCGAGCCGTCTCCCCCTCCTCCTCCTTCTCCTCCTCCTCCTCCTCCTCCCCCCTCGGTGGCACTTTCGCCGGGCGAGTGTTGTCAGGCTGTGACGGGCGTTTGTGGTCAAAAGAAGCAAGGAGGTCTACACGCTCCGGCGGCTGTCTTCAGTGGAGTAAAGGAGGCTGCACGCACTCAACCAGTGGACTGCTGCGTGTGTGTCAAAGAGGGAGAGGGAGAGGGAGAGGGAGAAGGAGAGGGAGAGAGAGCGAGAGAGAGCGAGAGAGAGAGAGCGCGAGAGAGAGAGAGAGAGAGAGAGAGAGAGAGAGAGAGAGTTCGTGCGTGTCTCCATCCACAGCTGAGCGCCTGTCACGACGAAGGAAAAAAACACGCTACAGGGGGGCACTAAAGGATCCTAACGAAATAAAATCTTGCCCATGAAAAATATTCAAACATCTCCCAAAGTAAGCAGTTTTTTTACCCATCTCGGATGGATATCGCGTCCATTTTGCCACATGCTGTCGACTGAAAATAACTAAGTATGATGCTATGATGCCCGTTTTGGTCACTGATGAATCCAAGTAAAATACGTTTCTCATTTTGCAATCTATAGAAATTCAAAGTTAACACACTTTGTACACTCATTTTGATAACCATTTTTTAATGTTAGTTAGTCCTGCCGAAAAAAACATTTTGCCACTTGTCACTCAACATTAAATGTGCTCAAGAAACAACCAATCACCGGTCGGCCAAAAGTCACATAACGAAAACCAGAAAAAGGTACGCCATTGATGATTAGCCATTGGTGGTTACCTGTGAGCCAAGCAACTGTGATGTAATTTTCAGTCCACAAGTGACAACACGTAAAGGTAGTTTTTGCTAATTAAAAATGGCTATCAAATTAATTACAGACAAAATACTAACGTTTTACTTGAAAATTGTAAAGCCATGTATCCCCTTAAAGGGACACTGTGTAAGATTTAGACCGTTTTCATTAAAAAGGAATAAATTAAATGATACATTTCAAAAACTCGCAAATAAATGTGTTCTTAACAACCAACAGTATGTTTTAAATATAAGCGTAGGTCTAGTTATCATTAAATTATGTTTCATGTTGGGGTGGCACTTCTCCGGAGCCAGCCATGTTTGTTATAGCTATGGACAATGGTAAGTGCAGCACCTCCTGCTGTCCGTAATGAAAAACGGTCTAAATCTTACACAGTGTCCCTTTTAGGCTTATTTTACTAAAATTAATGTGAACGTATGCAGTTAATTGTAAGTGATTTTAATTTGTAATTTAATTGTAATTAACCAGGAATTTATTGCAATAATTTGATGTAAGATGTTTTCACTCTTTACACATAAAACCGTTTATTGCAATTATAAAATCATATTTTAAATTGTGGTAGAGTGGTCTTTGTGCAACACAAGGTGTGGGTTTGATACTTGGCAATTGTGGCCAGGTCAAAGAATCCTCAATCATGATGCTGTTTCATTGTAGTGTAGGTGGAAAAGTGCTTGTACCCTGGTCAAAGAATCTTTGAGCAAGATATTGAACCCTCAGATTGCCCCTGATGCTTTCATCAGTAAGTAGTCAATGTAGATGGAAAAGCATCATAAGTGAAGTAGAATTAAATATGCAGGGTGTTTTTTATAACAGCTGTTTGATTTATTCAAAAAAAAACAACTAATATTTTAAATAGCATATTTTAAGTTAAAAAAAGCATTTATTCAGAAATCACTGAAGATATAACAAAACCAGTTCAAACCTTTTTTGCATAGGCGTTTTAAATGTATCCAATTTGATCTTTGGTGTAGTTTTTCATTATCATTCTTGAAGAAATTACATAGTTTTATGTTCCAGAAAAACTAAATAGGCTATAGTTCTTTGCACTAAGCAGCTAGAAAGATTCTCGTGATTATGAGTCTTTTCGATTTGGACCTTGAATGAATGAAGCTTTACTTGACAAGGACAATTGAGTCAGACAGTGATGAGACCTGTTTTTTTGTTTGTTTTGATTTTTGACCATTACGTTTTAGTTTGATTCTTATGGATTTGATGGCAGCAGGGGTTGCTTGAACCCAAACTGTCCTGCAGTATGAGATGTAAAAAAAATATTATTGCTTGCATGTACTAGAGGACAGTCTGTCTATAGTGAGCTATGTAATGTCCAATAAATTTCATGCAGTTTAGATTTCTTTGTATTTTTTACATTTATTTTGTACGAGTCTTTTATTTAAGTCGGGGGTCCAGTACCAGTTCAAGGTATTTGAATTCCGATAGGGTTAGAATTTTTATGTATTAATTTGGAACTATATAGGAGATTTTTGTATTGAGTTTATTTTTTTAATTAGATTAACACATTGACACAGTTTTTAAATAGGCACCAACTGAATTTTATTGAGCCACTGTCTGACCTTGACCGACGATGTTGAAAGAACAACAGCAGCCTGCCGTGGTGTCTTGGCAGGTGCACAGAACGACTGCATCATCCGCATAAGGGTTGGCAACTGATATCAGCAGATTGAGGGCTTATCAGTTATAGAGACAAAACAGTAAAGGTCAGAGTAATGAGCCCTGCTAAATTATTGAGGTTCTGTATTTGTTCTAGCCTGCTTTCTACCAGTAATCATTGAGAATCTGTGTATTCCAAGCACATCACTTTTGGTACTTGTCATTATTTGAGAAAGAATTCTGTGAGGTAAATAGAATACCCCTCTTATATGGTGCATATATTTTGTTGTCTCTGGTAATTGTACAAAAGGCGGTTCCAGCTGAATGTGTTTTTGTCTGAGGTATA